>NC_061089.1:32087815-32120315 GCF_015104395.2 Macrobrachium nipponense
TCCACCTGCTGTTACTGCTGTTTTACAAAAGCTGATGTTCTTGTTTTTTTGCATTAGGGAAATTGTTCCATATCGTCCAGACGTTATCTCAGTCATCAAGAGTTTCTCTGCTACTGGTGTAGGAACACGAGGAACTCGATTCTATTACTAACACTGCTGCTGTTACTGCTAATCACAATGAGCGTATATGCGTCTTTACCGCAGCAAGAAAAGCAACGCAGTAACGATGACTACGAATAGCAGAGAGCGTGACGAGGACGATAGCAAGAAAAGAAGTCAACAAAGACAAGGGAAATATCCGGGCGGGGATTTCTGGGGCGACAGATGGTGCCTCGACAGGTCATTATTCTCCCTGGTTGCTTTTATTGAAAAATGTTATGCATGACACTCGACACGGGAAATTAATGGCTGTGCCTTTGAAGAACTTGGCGCTTTCTATAGCGATTCGCGTTGTTAGGTTGCAGATTGGGTAAATAGCCTTTTTCATTGGCACAATCAGTATACTAGTATATTAGCATATATTTATTTTGCACACATCCCAGTGCAGAAACACTTAGCATTAGGCTGCTAGCCTAATCTTTTCCCTGACTGCTACCCACTGCAGTCGACCAACTACCTGGTAATTGACTCAGTGCTTAAGTCAGCAGAGGTAATAAGAATTTTTCCGGGGAACGAGCTGCTCAAGCTTCATCGCCGTTCTAGATCGACCTCTGGGCTTCAGCTAGTAATGCATGTGAGTGTGTTTTTGTCTGTTTTATGAAGCCTTCATTTTTAATGCAAAAATTCTGGAGGTTTGGAAAAACCGTTGATGCCACCTGATTGAGTTCGGTTTTATCTACAGCTTCACATCAGAGTCGCCGCCCAATAGTCGATGCCTAATGCAAAGAGAGTGTGTTCACACTTCTTCCTGTATAAACACTTCGGATTGTAAATCAAATAACTACTTTATTGGTAACGGAAGACCAGATGTGTCTTTAAGGCTGCAAGTTAAAGAGAAAATGATTGTACAACTTAGTAGGCCTATCTCTGGAGGGAATTCCGTATTTCCCAAGAGAATTCTCACGTAGCAGTCCAGACTGACTGTTCTACCATGTTATTATAACAAGAACATATTTTCCGAGGAAGCTTGAAACACGACAGCATTAGATGTGTAAGTTTCGATATAGCAGTCTTTGTTTACTCCATTTACCTATTATTTTATGATCGAACTTTTTTATTAAGGAAATACTAGCTCTCGTATATCAAAGTTGAAAGTTCGTAACTCCTCAGTTAAAAGAAGTATATATGTAGGAGTAATGATTACCGTGAAAGACCAGGCCGATGGTTTAAAAAAGTAAAACGTAATATTAAGTGACATTTTGTATGCGACTGGCCGACACTTATATAGGTTTAATTAGTTATCTTTGAAAAACTTCTTTAAACTTTTTTTTTTATATAGTAGTTCTGAATGAAGCTTATATTTCAGTGGAACTTTTCAAGTTAGTTTGATAACGGCAGGTTTGACCTTTGGAACAAATGATTTCGAAGGCTTCCAGAAGCTTCGTGGATTTCAGGCTACTTGCAGAGTGAGTTGTTTTATATCATATAAATAAAAACCCAGTCATATAAATAAAAAACCCAGTTAATTATAACGCATTACAAGACTAAAGCATATTTAGTTATTTAAACATTGAAGAATGATAAATAAGTTATTATTTGATACAGATATCAATCGGTTGTACTACACATTGTGTGTGTGTGTATGTGTGTGTATATATATATATATATATATATATATATATATATATATATATATATATATATATATATATATAATATTAAAATATTCGAATTATAGCATTGTGTTGGACAATACCCGGACGGGTGCCCACTAAGCAATGCCAGGCATTGTCTGCACAAAGCCCCATGGAACATCTGTCGTACAAGGCATGATGCTACTAACTTCAATCCCAATAAGTGCTCTACTAAAGAAATGTGTATATTTGAGTAGACATACGAGCGTGCATATATATATATATATATATATATATATATATATATATATATATATATATATATATATACATAAAAGAGGAATATATTAAGACAATGTGTTTTCGACACAGTTGTAATGTGATGTGCTGTGACTTTCTTAGAATGTAGAAGTCATCGATTTAGTTTCTCCTTGGAGCTTAGGGAATGCTGATGTGTCTTTTTGGGTGGCGTGATATCAAAGTTGCTGTCTTAGCAGGTCAGTGCCTGCCCTGTCGTTATGAGCGCTTGATGCAGAGGTGACTTCTGAAACTGGATATAGGCAGTTCCTGGGTGTGGACAATGTGTGTCAGTTCGTACGTGTGTGCGAGCTTTTTCCCTACAAAATGAGAAGTTAGGATTACCATGGTGATAGACCCTTACAGAAGCGGCAGAAGCCAAGATGACTTCTACAAAGTATCTTTTAAGAGAATTGTTGTGAATACTGTGTTGAATGGGTAAGCATATTTATTTTGGCCAAAGATGTGGCTGGATTGTATTTGAATGTTTATTTCAAAGATTTTCTATTTCATATGATCTTTTGATTTTAATCTTGTGCTTATCGAGGTGTTCTCCTGTCTTCTAACAGGGGGTTCTGGAGAAAGGGGAACTGATCTGAGAGAGGGGAATTGAATATGGTGACTTAATTGAAATAGGAACTTGATTAATGTTCCAAGGTGTACTAGACTGTTATGACTGCCTAGTTTTATGACTAAGATAATGTTGGATTTTTGGAGTAGAAATATGGTGTGGGCTATCTGAGTTCAACCTTTCATTTAATCTTTTTGTTAAGAACCTGAGTTAATTAATTTTCACTTTGCTTTTAAATAAATGTTATTTTTGTAAGTTCACGTGTCTGATTTAGTTGCCTTAGGTAATGGAGAGGGGGGTTGTGTTGTGTGTGGGAGAGAGAGAGAGAGAGAGAGATGAGAGAGACAGAGAGAGAGACGAGAGAGAGAGAGAGAGAGAGAGAGAGAGAGGGGGGTTGTTGCCAGTTGCCTTAGACGCACGATCCGTTGCTACCTTTTAAAATAGAAAAACCGAGATCTAGAATCTCGGTTATATATATATAGATAGATAAATAGATAGATAAACCAGCTATAGATAGATAGATATACTAGTGTGTGTGTGTCTGGATGAGTGTGGTGGTGTGTGAGTGCGAGAGAGAGAGAGAGAGAGCGTGCCAACTTTGTATCTGTGATCATGACCCAACATCAAGTAGAAACGTATAAAGATTAAATGCACCAGAAACTTGTCTACGATGTCTGATGCCCCGAGCGATCACTCGAACCAGAAGAGGGGGGGGGGGGGGGTGTCTGTAAAATTTGTGGGGCAATGTCACTTTTCCAAATTAATGCGAATTTTATCAATAAATTTGTGATGTTTATATATCATTATTCGTTTATCAAATTACTGTTGGTGTTATTTATGAAGGGGTATAATACGAATCCTAATTGGAGGTAATCATGTAACGATGGCAAGTATTATTTCCGTAGGAGACAGGTGTTTTACTGTTTCCAAATTTTCTGCTGCAGCAATATTATATATATATATATATATATATATATATATATATATATATATATATATATATATATATAATGTATTATGTGTGTGTGTGTGTGTGTGTGTGTGTATAATATACATGGCAAGTTTTATATATAATTTAATATAAAAAAAAAAATTTTGTTGGTGTCAGTACGAGCAGGTACAGCTACTTCCCTACATGTGTGGTGCACTTGCACATACTTTATACTTATCCATTGTCTTATAAATTTAATTTATTTTGAGGTGCTTTATGATAATGAAGTTACATCAAGCAGATGGGAAATCGTCCACCATGGGAGCGTTTTCCTTCCATCAAAATTGGCAAGTGGTTTGCGTAGAACTGACACCTGTCCTTATTCGGAGGCGCGCGCGCGCAACGGCTTGGCGCCCCCCCCCCCCCCTCTCTACTAGTTATTAAATATGGGTATTATTCATTCAATGTAATTTTATTTATTTATTTATTTTTCCACCATACTGTCAAGTTTTACATTAAAACTAAAATTTTCATTATGAATTTGAAAGAGACTTGTTCCAATGAGGACAGTTATTTTCTTCTTTGACACAATAAGAGAAAATGGCAAAGCTCATTTTGGTTTTAATACTACTACGAATAATGATAATTTTTTTTAATATTATGAAAAGAGATCGCCGATTCAGCTGTATTACCGAGAGGTAAGCCGTAAGGAAAATAATAACGGAAATACAAAAAATTCATGTCATTGCGATACGATATCTTTTAATATTAGAACAGCAAGAGAAGGTCTTCCAATAATAATAAGAAATATTAAACAATTATTATTATTATTATATTATTATTATTATTATTATTATATTATTTATTGTTATTATTATTAAGAAGTATGCTACCGTGCAGGATTTATTTTGCAAACGATTGACGTATCTCTTTATGTCATCTCAAGATATATTTTCATAAATAAAATTTGAAACTTTTCTGAATGCTGCATGCAGATATATATATATATATATATATATATATATATATATATATATATATATATATATATACGTATATATATATATATATATATAGTTATATATATGATATATATATATATATAAATATATATATATATATATATATATATATATATATATATATATATATATATATATATATATATATATTTATGTGTGTGTGTGTGTGTTTTCAGCGAACCGTGTATTATCAAAAGTGACCATAAATTGTTAGGTCTTGTTAGATTCGATAGTCAGACGGACGGATGGTCTGAAAGCAAAGAAAGGCATCAGCATGCATTCTTGGAAGTGTTGGAAGTAAATGAAGGCTTCCTAACTCGCGCGCGCACAAAAACATATGTTCTACTTCGGCCAATCATAAAACAGAGAGCGAGAGAGAAAGAAGGGGGCATATTAAGGGTGAGTGTTCCATACAGTGAACTGGGTCCGACGTTTGCCGAATATTCTCTCTCTCTCCCAGTCCAGCAGCTACCGCTCTAAAGCTTGGTTGCGTGACTCAGCAGATGCTTGCTGTGGATGACTTTTGTGTTTGTTTGGTGTGTGTGTGTGTGTGTCTATAAGGTGTTTATTCCCTCGTTTGCCGGTAGTCTAAAAAGTAAGACATTAATTAAATGCACTTTATGAACTTTTACTGCTAACAAGATTATCGTCGATTATTTGGTATTTCATTAAAAAAAATACATCTCTCTATGTATGTTTTTGATACGCGCGCACACACACATATATATATATATATATATATATATATATATATATATATATATATAAACATACCTTTAACTATTTTTACACACACACACACACACACACAATTATATATATATATATATATATATATATATATATATATATATATATATATATATATGTGTGTGTGTGTGTGTGTGTGTATGTATATATGTATATCATAAACCTTTAATCATTTTTACCCAATACCAATTGCACCTCTGTTCATCTGCGCATTGAATAATGTACCTGATAGTTATTTGATCCGGTGGGACATATTCAGGGAAAAAATGGGTATTGGTTTAGCAACCGCATCTGAAAGTCTGGTCGAGTCCCTGTAGTTGGGATTAGTGATATTGCGGAGAACTTGCATAGACCAATGAAGTAGTTAAAAAGTATTTGGCAGATTAATAAGTTCAAACAATTTTAGAAACAGTAATGTCAAGAGGGTAGAAGGAATCTCAACAGATGGAGCAAGTAGGTTACTTTAGATTTCAAGGGATGGGCGTATAGCAAAGGTATAAGTATTTCGGGGGTTAATATGATTCATAATGGTAGGATGAGGGAGGAAGCTAATCACAGAGTATGTAAAGCAAGGGGGCAAAATGTTTGTAAAAGAAGAGAGGATGTATTGTAAGACATTCAAATTGAATAAAGGGATTGTTGGGCCAAATCCTTAGTACCGAAGTAAAGTGTTTATATTCATATTATTTTGTTAGTTAGTGTGTGTTTAGTACAGAGACCTCAAAGGCCGCCAGAGTAATAAGAATGTTAGTGTAGGTAAAAGAGATGAAAGTGCTGAGGTGCCTCGGTTACGGCGGGAGAATCAGTGTGATAGCTGCGGAAAATAATGTATAATAAGGAAGTCCTCGGAGGATGACTGTGGAGCAGAATGACCTCCATATTTAGGGAGCGTAAGGTTACAAGTAAGATTTATATTAGTGTGTCCATGCATGTTGAGGATTAGATGCACTGCTGATGAGCCTACTGTTATGGAAATATTCTGCCCATGGAGCTTGGTCGGCAATTAGAAAAATGTTTACCAGTGAGTACACGTTATATATATATATATTATATATATATATATGTGTGTGTGTGTGTGTGTGTGTGTGTGTGTGTGTGTGTGTGTGTGTAGAGAGAGAGAGAGAGAGAGAGAGAAAGAATAAAATAAAATCCTTTTTACTCTACTTATGAATCGATATAAATGAGATTAAAACATGACGCCGCTTCTAATGAATCTTTTCTCATATTAACCCTTTTTAAGCCACACGTTGTTATTGATACATATTTTTTTCCAGAAATGAAAACCCCCGAATTAGCCCTTCATTTTTCTCTCTCCGTATTTTTGTGAGGTGTAAAAAATCCAGTTTGTCCACCGCGGTGGTACACAGGTAAATACGGGGAAACACAGTAACTACAAAACGTTACAAAAAGCTTTGGGTCTGAAACGCCAGATTGGGCCTGAATTGAGCCACTCTTTTTATTAACTGGTATATATGATTTACACCCATTTGGAGGTCAGGATTTGGCGAATAATGGGCCAGCATCAGTTGGATGTGCCGCCGTTTTAGTTTGATAAATTTTTACTTGTTAAGAAATAATGAAGCGGCCGTTGGGTCTGTTTTGAGTTGTTTTTCACGCTTTGGAAACTAAGGTTTTAGAATAAAGTAAGGTTTTATATATAATTTAGTGAGCCGTATACGAAATTTGTACTTTGATAAGCTGGCTCTTCAGTTAGTCAGGTAATCGCATCGTACCAAACAGGGTTACTTGAATTAGGGGCAGCATACTCATAAGGCTCATTTAGTACAGGTTTCTCAGTCTGTTGTTCTCTGCGTAATGAAAATGTACATAAAATTGCTGCTTTAAGAGTATTGTCCTGTATTTAGCCATGAAATATAAGTAATTAGTAATATAGGGAAAAAATTAGAATATCCTGATATAATACGGTGTATTGACAAGTGTGTGTGTGTGTGTGTATATATATATATATATATATATATATATATTATATATATATATATATATATTAGTAACAAGAGAAGAACTATCAAATAGAAACATATCCTGAACAACTTTAAAGTTACTTCCTATCTGTTCCTAAACTTTGCTCTTAATGCGCGCGCGCGCGCGCGAGAGAGAGAGAGAGAGAGAGAGAGAGAGACAGAGAGAGAGAGAGAGAGAGAGATACATTTTACAAAATTTATATATTTATTTAAAGATATTATGTACATAGATTAGAGCTTTCGTCCAACAGCAAACTCTAAGCTTTGTGGCTTCTATATTTTTGATACACTGTTTTTTTGTAACGTATGTCTTTGTGGAGCTTGCCTCACATTTGTAAGAAATACGATATATTAATTATATGCTATGTATATATATATATATATATATATATATATATATATATATATATATATATATGTGTGTGTGTGTGTGTGTGTGGTGTATATATGTATATATATGATGTGTGTATATATATATATATATATATATATATATATATATATATATATATATATATATATATATATATATATTGTATTCTTTTTCTTGGACAGTGCTGCAGTAACCATTTTTCCCACCTGTCTCACCATTTCATTCCCATCACCAGCCTGCCTTTTGGGCTTCACCCATCAACCCGATTAGTGGCGATTTTTCCACCTCTAGATTTTTTTCCCTAATTATTTTTTTCCCTTCATTTCACAGACTTTTTGGTCAAGTATACCCAGAGTTTTTTTTTTCTCTCTCTCTCTCCTCTGTTATTTTGTGTAAACACTATTCTTACATCATAGTTTTATATCTTATCACCTTACAGCATAATGTTATACTCATTAAAACCAGCGAGGAATGGTTTCTCTCTCGCTCTTTCTGCAGTATTGTAATATTATAGCGATGGTATTATCACTACCCTATTATTCCAGTTTCATAATCAGCTATTCTTAATCTCGAAGCACATTTGGTTCCACAAGAGGCTGGTCTCTGAAAAATGTTCGCGTTGGTGTATTAATGAACGGAGCAATCTTGGTTTATTATCTCTGGAATACTGCCTACGCGCTTTCGGAATTGTTTAAAAACACAAACTCACTTCGTTTCTGTATCCCTGTTGTGACCCTTTGCCGTTCATACCAGACTGCTAGTTTTTTTGTTGCACGTGTCCAATCATATAAAATTAGGTTGACGATAATGGTCCTCGTGTGTCACCGGCGTTTAGCTGTCATTAACTGTCACACATCCACTGATCGAGAATGCAGCGGTGTGGCGAACGTATATATTCCTTCTTCAAGAGTATTTTTTAACGGTTTTTACTAATTATTATTATTATCTTTAATCCCTTCGTAAATAACGCTTGAGTTTGAATACCTACGGTGGCATTTAGATGCCCCGATTAGAGTCTGCTGGTGGATGAAGGTGCGATTCCTCCGGAAGTTCATTTCCAAACTTCGGCAGTTTGAAGTTGGTTTAGGTTCCAGTCTAGCACTCAGGAGCGAGATCTGTTTTGCTTATTACGGAGATCCTCCTCGAATGTCATAGTCTACTATCTAAAATTTTCTTTTTCTATTCCAACAAAATTGCAGCAGCTTTTAGTGTGTTACAATTATAAAATATTCGGTAAAAATGATTATACTTTCGTTAATCACAGAACAAGTATCATTACTATTTCTACTGGTATAAGGTTAATGGTGCCTTTATTATCGGATGATAATTTCCTCCTAGCGAGGGGTGTCGACAAACTTTTAACCTGTAGAAAATAAAAAAATTCTCACAGATTTGGAAACTCATTAAGATAGTTGCTGGCTTGTTGGAAATTTAAGGTTTTGAACGTCCGTTGGTTGAGCAGGCTTTGGAAACGTGACGTACTTTTTCCAGGGGCCAGGAGGAGTTAGGTTGCCTAACTACAAATTCAAAGGGAACAGCCCCTGAAAATTGAGAACTCTCTGGTTTTGCATTGGCCCAACCTTCGCTTGATTCATTGATCGAACCAGAACATTAGTGTAATCTATTCTGTAAATAGCTGATAGGCAGATATTCAGATATCCTCTTTTATATCAACTTTGTTGTACATGAAAACATTGTTACATGAATGAAACGGGAATGAAAACGAATGCAATTTAACAGGAAGTAATAGGTACATAAGCCTTTGCAGGATACATGTGTGCTAACCCATGTTGGAATAGAAGATGAATAAATAGCGTGACCACTTATAGGATAAATATTCTCCATAAAAGAATAATTTCCTAAAGGGTAAATATTGTCCATAAAAAATTCACTTCCTAAAGGGTAATTATTCTCCATGAAAGATTTATTTCTCAAGTGAACAGTCTAAACTTCCTAAATGCTTACTAGACGGTAGGAGATGTGACTAAATAAATGTGCTTAAAAAGCCAGTTGAATCTTTGAATAATGATGGAATGGCATTGAAAACAAAAGGGTAACTCGTAGGCTCAAGAAGTTAAAAATAAAGTATTTGTTTAATTAATTGCTCATACAATTTGTTGGAATAATGGCAGTGGAGGAGATTGAGATAAAGCTTTTCCATTTTACAAGATTTACAAGAAAAGTGGAATGAAATCAGTAAGTGTACATAAGAAAGATATAAGATAATTGTATGCAAAATCGCAATTAAAAGACTTAGTTTTAAAAGAAAGCTGCATATAATTCAGTCAATATATTATAGCTGATTATAAGGCATCTCATGTTGCACAAAATTCTTTATTTGTAAGTGGGAAATTTACAGTTTCTGGTGATATTACCGACAGGTAAATCATTGTGTTATTTGGGGCTTCAGATATTCAAATAATAATAAAAGCCACGGGCTCCCATTCAGAAAGTGTCTGTATAAATTTATGATGTCAGTATTTTTTCACATCAGATATTTCTAGCTAGGTGTTTTGAGGAAACAGAGGCTGAATTATTTGACAGAGGTAGAGGAAACTTGACAGAAAGAAATTGTTAGAAATGACTTGCAAGAGATGAGGAGCGACCTGTTGGGTAACTTAAAGTCTCTTCTTATTCCATATAATACGAGCGTAGGACGTTCATCTTCACTCTTGACATTAAAAGCTGAACGCCCACGTTCAAACTATGTGAGAGGGGTCGTGCTATATACTCTGTAGGTGTTCTCAGTTCGTTGATGTTTGCTTGAAAAAAAAAAAAAAAAAAAAAAAAAACATTCGCTCATGTTATGTAAAAGAACGTAATTCAAGTTACCCATTCCTTATACACTTTTCCTCCGTCCACACATACCTCACGCATTTTCACCGCGTATCTCAGCATCTCCCTTTTAATCCCTAGTGGCGCCTTTCCATTTTCAACATTGCAACTGCCCTCTTTAGAGCCTTAGCAATCATCCCCACAAAGCAGGCTCAAACTATCACTAACCCTTGCATTATTCAGATCGGTCTTACTTATGACTATCAAATTCAACTATTCTTCAAAATATCTGTCGACACAAGACTAGCCTACTTTCTTAGAGCAACATCTCTCCATTTGTTATGTAATTCAGAGATCCATTTTCTAATTAGTCTTCCTTTTGTAATTAGCGTTCTAACCTACGCCTTCTTTATTTTACTATTTGCTCAGATATTACCCTACCAAATTTTTCCTTTTCTCACAAACTTTGATCTTGAGCATCATATTCATTCTTTACTTTATTACTACAAGATCATCTCTTTTGTTCGGCACTTCAAACAATTTTTATTTTACTAAGCCTCTTAAGTCCATCATCCCACTATTTACTGATTTTATTATTTCTTTTTACCTTCCTATGACAGTAAACCATCCCTCTAGTTCGACCTCACTTGACATAATTACATTTACAGCCACACTTCAGTCTTTCCTCCCGAAGAAAAACGTCTATCCATTTTCATTCTAACGATAATCAGATCATAATCTGATAAACCTTCACCCACTCTCCGCATCATTAGACCTATCAACTTGCTGTTCCGCCTACGCTGTAGTAGCATTTGATGTGGCAAACTTTCCTTTCACACACACTATATATATTATTTATATATATATATATATATATATAAATATAATATATTATAATAATATATATAATATATGTGTGTGTGTATATATATAAATAGAAAATTTAAATTTAAAGGCACAAATAGCTCATTAATGTAAATTCACTTTATTCTGGTGGCAACTAACACTCAAAGAGAATTATATACTAGCCAAGAATTTAACCTGTGATAGCTAAATGGGTAATGCTACTTACTGTCACCGACATATCAGCCATACACGGCATAGGTTTCAAATCATGGTCAAGGTAGATGTTTATAAACTATAATTTTGTGTGTAATTATTGCAAGGTACAGTGAATTGGACATTAATGGGTCCTTTGGGGCTAGACAATTGATGTAGTAACCACAGCCTTGCTCAGTTTTGTAAGGCACCGTTAGTCAAAGTGGGGGGATCCTTGGTAAAGTGTAGCATCCAGATGACATATGCTAGATCTGTGAGCCTACTGCCAACCCAGCTATTATATAAAGGGTAACATTGTAGGCAGGGGTTCTAGGCCCACCTCATTGCCAAAGAATTGTTGAAGGAAATGCTTGTGAAGAATGTGTGTATATGTATTCGTGTGTGTAAATATTTTATTCTTTTTTGGTAGAATTTCCTCTTAGAGTGTCTGTCCTAGACTGATGATATGCAAGTGCTCAGCTTGTTATTTATGACTTATTTGCTAGCCCCACATCCATTTTCATTCCCAGCTGAAGCCTGCCACATTCAGCAATCCACCAGATAATTAAGTTGGTTAGGTTAACAGGGAGATAAATTTTTTCAAGGGAACCGGCCAAGTGTTTCCCCACCATTGGCTTGTGTTCTGGTGGTCATTCGCTGTATGAAGCACTGAGCCTCGGAGGTGTTTTTCATTTGATTCTTTTACATGACAGTCGAACTTCCATGCCTGTGCGATTCGGAAGTAACCTGTTGCTTATGGGAGGGAAGGAAAAAGTTTGGATATTGATAGAGCTTTACGTCTAGATAGGCCTTGCTGACACGGCAAGTCTGTCAGTTGAATAAAGAAGAAAGAGGATTCAGATTCTCTTCAATTCAGTTGTTTCGCTTTGTATATTTTACTCTTTTTCACAACTATTATAAGTTAAGCTTTGTTGTTCAATCCTTATTCTTAAGAATCTAAGGAAATAAACTTGTTTTAACTGGAATATTAGTCATTCATTTACACAATTTGAAAGTTCACAAAAATTTTGAATCCCAGTGACAAAATGCCTTTTAGTTTGCCTTACCTTCAAGGTAGGAAATGACAGCCTGTAGGGTATGTAGCTGTTGGGAAGGCCAGGAGAAGAAGGACTGCATTTGAAGAGGCATTTAAACACCGACCGTTAGGAGAGTGAAGGTTCGTTGAGTTGGGGGAAGGGGAAGTCCTGGAGGTGGGGGGGAGGGAGGAGATTGGGTCGAAACTCGCTCAACCGATTCCTTTGAATTCGATGAACTCACTCTAATACCTTGATCGGGACGCCGTGTAAAGTCAGTAGGCAAACACGAGAGAGAGAGAGAGAGAGAGAGAGAGAGAGAGAGAGAGAGAGAGAATGTGTGGGGGTGGAGCTAGTGAAGTCTAGGCTGTAGGGTCAATGGACCTTTAATGTTGTACGGCAGTTGTGGTTTCTCACTGCTTCAATGGTAAAGTTTGCTTTTTGTGCAAAAACTGTTATTAGCTTGCTTCAAACAGCTGCTAAAGCAGAATCCTGTTGATTATCACTAAAGTAATATAAATTGAATTATGCAAAGAAATTACGAATAGATGGGATGAAACGAGTACCGTATTATGACAGCATGGGGCTCTTGCTCTTGGAACAGCTCCTGGAGAGGTCGCTAGTATTTTGTAATGCATATTGTATTGTGAGACATTAATCTTTGTGTTTAATTACATCCTCCCCACTTGGTAACACTTTTGACTAGGATATACATTATTTGAACTTTACCTGTTGGAACCACCTTTGCACGGGGATACCTTATTAATCCTGAGGTAATCGGACAGTTAATGACTTTTCTAGCAGCCGTTGTGTCCACAGCTATTGTGGAAGGTATGGTCGCATAGCTAGCTCATTTTGTTGTGTTCCTCGTTGGACGGGTGGTTTTTGTGCTCGCCTACCAATCCGGTGGTTCGAACTTCGATTCTCTGCTCGGCCAACGCGGTCAGAGTAATTTATTTCTGGTGATAGAAATTCATTTCTCGATATAATGTGGTTCAGATTCCACTATAAGCTGTAGGTCCCGTTGCTACGAAACCAATTGGTTCCTAGCCACGTTAAAAATATCTAATCCTTCGGGCCAGCACTAGGGCAGTTGTTAATCAGCTCAGTGGTCTGTAAAGCTAAAATGTACTTAACTTCTCGTTCCTTCTTCCAAATAGCTTCAAATCATTCAACGTGGGACATAGGTGAATTAAGCCACCTCTTCAAGGTCCATTTAACCTCGTTAAGAACAACCCATCCAAGGATTTGGCCAAGGCTGAGCTGCTGTTTTAGAATAACTGTATTGACCTCTTGTGGTTTTATGAAAGATCTTGGTGGATTTTCATAGCGGCTGGTCCATCTTGTACTATGTATTTTTGTGTTGTAACTTGGTTCCCATATGGCGTCCCAAACTTCCCAATTCCTAGCTCTCTCTCTCTCTCTCTCTCTCTCTCTCTCTCTCTCTCTCTCTCTCTCTCTCTCTCTCTCTCTCTCTCTCTCTCTAACGAAAAGTACCACAGTGAATAGACAAGACATTCGCACGCACTGAAAGTTCATGCAAATAAACAGTTTCCTTTCCTCAGTTCATGCACTAAGCTATAATGCCAAATCAAATTTTAATCGGAACATAGCATATGGCATTTTTATTCTGCTGAATAGTAAGTATGACATCCATGCTTTCCCTGCAAACTGTTGCCCCCAACATTTCCTCCCTTAAAAGTACGACAACACTTTTAACTTGGCAAATTCTTCTAATACATTTCCGACATTAAGCCACTAGATTCCAACCCGTGCTCTAATTTTTTTGTAAAAACTAATACATTTTTATTTCGTACACTGTCTCGAATAAACGAATTAGTTCTCACGTGCGTAAATTTTTAATTAACATCATGATGTTTTGTAAAAAAAAAAAAATAAATAAATAAAAAAAATAAAGTGCGTAAAATAAAAAAGATACAATTGATAAACATATTATGTAACGTAGGAATTGGATTCATCATTTTCTAATAGGATCTCTTATCAAGCGGCAAAATATACTAGGCATTGATAAAAAAAGGGGGGGTGTTTCTTCACCAAGCGCAAAATAAGGCATTTGCCTACAATCTTATCTAAGCAGGGCAAAGCTTCGGCTCATTCCACTCGCATTTCCATCCCAATTGTGGTTGAGACACGGCTCTGGGGTCTGGGGTGGTGTAGAGAGACATGGGGTCTTGGCTCGTGGGTGGAGGGTGCTGGTTTTGGTTGGAGTCGGGGTGAGTGTGGAGGAGGAATGACTGTGGAATCAGTTGCATTTCCCGCGGGAGATGCGTCTGAAATGGAAATGAAACACAAAGCTTAATATACAGACAAGAGCATAATGGCTGGTATTAACAGGGCGGTTTAAGTACGAGTCCCGTTTTATCGCCCGCTCCCAGAGACACTTTTGCCCCCAGTGTTTGTTGCTCTCTGGTCACCAAGGCACCATGGCTGGTGACACTGAGTTGTAGCTGGGAGAGATAGCATTCAATCAAATATACATTTATTTATGCGGTTAAGGCTCCTAAACGAACAACACCGTGCTAATTTTAAGTTAGAATTAATTTTGCCATTTAACTCTGTGAAGGAACCAAGCAGCGGCGTTATTTTTTAGGTAGTTTTGAGTCAAGTAATGATTTTATTTTACAGTTGAACTAATAAAGAAAATACTGAACGAAGTGCCGATTTTATAGTCTGGCTATTAACTAACAGAGAAATAGTAAAAGATGTTTTATCACAAAAGAAATCTTCATTTTTATTTTGTGCCCTCATAAAGAGCCAGGGAACACATTGAAGGTTATTCTGCATAGGGGGTTAATTCTGGAGTCATCTAAACGACTGCATCTCGAGTTGACGGGTCTCTCAGTGCGTAATGCTGTATTATGATGACTTTTGAGGAGACTAGTACACCGCGTTGTCAGCAAGTGGTATGCAACTTTCGAAAGAGCTGACACGACTACCGTGAACGAAGTGAACATCTAAAAGTGTTCTGTAAATAGCGTGTATAACTAGAAATGTTGTAATTGTTTATTGTTTTGCAGCATCTGGGGTTTAATGATACTCTGTGTTCTCCCTGCTGTGTAAGCATCAAACGAAACTGTTCATTGGAAACGTTTTGATGTTTTTGTTGTCTCCTTAGGAAGTTAACTGGGATTTACCATCCTTTCAGCCAAGCAGCTTGACGTAATATAGATTATCTCCGGCTGACCTCCGGCCCTTGATTAAGGATTTAAACTACTAGGAGACTTCATAATAATGTAGTAAAAAGGCTCGCGAACCCAGGAATTAAATAAAATCATATTAAAATTTATTAAGCCAAAATATTTCATCTTTTTCTAATATTTATTTATTAATAAACTTTCATCTGCTTGGGTGAATTTTGATGTTGTGACCCCTTGTTATATAGCCAAACCTATCTGTCAATTAGTCAATCTCAAATTCCATGTATCATCGACTGTCCCTTCGATCAGCCCGATGAGAGAACTGGGAACAGAGTCCCAAGCTCCTGCAATGGCATCCCTGCTTAGAGTGAATCTGAATTCATATTGAATGTATCCAATAAATAACTGCAATTGGTACTTCGTTCATATGATTAATGTCAGATTGGTATTAAATGGCTCTTAATTAAAGTCGTTTTCCCTTTGTTGTTGTAACTGGTGCAATTTGGTTTTCATAAAAAAAATGTAATGCACTTTTTTAGACAGTGTAGTATTAAAATTTTATTTTATTGTTATTTCCCAAAACGTATTCATATATAGATTTTTGTTTGATATTACTGATTCCTTTCTGGTTATTCAAGTTATATGAATGCTATTATTTTTTTAGTCACAAAATACAGTAAAAACTTTACTTTGCTTTTTCTTCATTTCTTCCATAATTCCTAAATGGACACACACACACACACACACACACACACACACACACACACACACACACACACACACACACACACACACGTTTTTATGTGTGAAGATTTCTATTATCTCTTCTAAGAAGCATACTAAGAGCTAATTAACTTTTCTTGTAGAACGTACACTCAGATTTTTTTGTTTATTTCTAATTTCCCCTTCTCTGTTTTCTTAGTTTCTTAAGAATGCCTTTTATCCTCAATGGCAAAGATGTTAATACGAGGTTAGTTGGCCTGCTCTGTAATCTGTTTAGCAATTATGAATTACAATGCAAACTAGTAATTTTTGGCACTGGAAAAAAATCCTTTGGTGGCTTTTTATTGTGTTGTTATTGAAGGGGAGTGAATTGTTGTCAGGTGGAAACCCAGAGTTAGCATTTGTATATAATTATGCAGTATTTTTACACGAATGACGCAGTCTTGCTTCCATGATATATGTATAAGTAATTGCAACAAATGAAATAAGTTCTAACAGTCTTGATTCCCTCAGTGACACACATATTAATTAACCCCCAAAATATTGGTGATATTATTTGCTAAATAAAAGATATAAGATAGAACTAAGTGTCCATGAGTTAAATGAGACGTGATGTGCATTATGATTAAGGAAATCAGCGTTGTTATTCAGTCGACTTTACGAAAACAGGAATGAAATCGTGTTAGAAAAATAAGGAAAACGGTTAATTGCCTTCCCTCTTTATTGCAGGTGTTGCTACGGGGGAAAAAAACCTGCGTTCTTTTTGTGCGTTCAAAATGCAATATGATTATTTCATACACACACACACACACACACACACACACACACACACACGTATATGTGTGTGTCAAACTGCGATAATGAAACCGACGCTGGCATTCATTACGTCTTTGCATATGATTGTTTTCAGTATAAAAAACGCTACGTTAAAGATGGCATGTTAATTAGATTTCCTAATGAATTTTCTCTTTGATTTCGGGTTGCTTTAAAATGAATAGACGATGAAGCAGGATTCTGCTTATTTTTTGTGTATTTCAAAGCCCTTTATTTTTCAGGCAACGCAAATAAGGATTTTTATATAAAAAAAGAAACTACTGCTGCCTTCATTGCCTTGCTTTCATAGACACCAAAAGCAGTTTGAATTATTTGCCGGCAATTTAAATTGATTCCTTGCAATAGCAATTGATGTTATAGTTTCTCCTTCGTATTAGTTTTTTTATTCCTGTAATTCCTCATTAATAAAAAAGAAAAGAAAAATTAAAAGGTAGTATTCCAAAGCCTTAAATCATTGTCAGCAGCGCTTTTCTTGTGATTTACCTCCAACTACAAACTTACTTTGATAATTTACTTTTGTTGCTCTTTAAATATTTCTATTAAGTTCGCCTTTTCATCGCCATTCTGTTGCATATGTTTTTCTGTTTTAAATGAATAATATTCATAATAGCTTGAGTCTTAAAATGGAGAAACAAATCCATTTATGTATCAGTGAAAATGTTCAGATTTATTGTTTAAATATTTGTACAGATACCTAACCATGAATTTGTGTGTACATTCTTCTGTTTCGTAATAAAAATGCAATTCGCTAGTACTCTTCTTTTTTTCATTCTTCTCAGTACTATCTGTAATTCTTCAATTCTCTGTACTTACATTCTATATCTGTTGTCAGATCGCGACTTCAAAGCAACAGAACCCGGAGGGCCTGTAAAGCTTTAACATTTTGAACCCGCTTTAAACCCTTTCATTATGTAACATTTGTGGAAGCTGCTGTATTTCCTGGTCCGGCCGGGATCACTCTGGTCCTTTTGCCCGTCGGCCCATCCAGCTGTAAATGGGTACATATCTATCGTGTGCTTTGGCAGCCTAACCCTCCTCAAGACTTCCTGCGAAACTAGAAGGTAGTACCACTCGAGCAACTCTTTTCGAAAGGGAGAAAAAGCATTGACTAATTATATATATATACACATATATACATATACACATATGTGTGTTAATGTATACTGAAGTTTTAGCACTTACACACTCGTGACTTTCTCAAATATTCAGCCACAAGTATCATTTCACATCCAATTCGATGTACCTTGCGAATACCTAACATCTAAGGAGAATTATAATTGATAAATTCTTGTTCCCCGGCAGGATTCGAACCATTGCATGGCTTAGAAACAACGATAGATAACTACTGGGATCACTCTTGATACCTGGGTCGTCAAGTTACTGCCTGCCGTTGTGTCTAAACCAGGCACTGCAACAGACAGTTCGAATCCTTCCGAATACAGTGTATTCATCAGTTATGATAATTCCCCTTGAGTGTAAGTTATTTCAGGTGTGTGTGTGTGTGTGTGCGCGCGCGCGTGTGTGTGTGGTGTATGTTTGTGTTTTATATATATAACTATATGTGAATATATATATGTATATATATATATATATATATATATATATATAAATGTATACACACTCACTGATATACATATATAAGGTGTAATGGAAGTTCGATGTAACGTGGAGTTCATCTCTCTTATCACAACTTTTCAGTTGTTTTATCTTTACTTATAATATTTACATTCTGCTTTCACTTTCTTGAGTGAATGTAATTGTCAGTTCCAGCTGTAAAATAATCAGCCCAAGTTGCTGAAAATTCGTTTAATTTTCCCATTATTTTCAGGGATTGACTTGTGTTCTGAAGATCCTCCTTTAATTAATTAACGAGAACTTGAGTTGCTTACATTTGACCTTTCATTGTCAAGGAAGTATTTATGAAACTACGGACTTAGTAAGAACATTATCCATATTGGGATTGCGGGGTATTTTGTTGTCATTGTTTTAATCGTAAGTTTAAGTGTTGAATATAAACGAAGTTGGTTTTTGTTTTAACGGAAACTGAAGATTTTCAAGGTTCTAATAAAGATGGAAAAAGTGACACTCCAGCCAGTAATGTAATGTTTTGATTTTCCTGGCGGAAAGGGTAGCATTAATTTGTTATTGGAAATGTTGTTTTAAAACAATATGTGGGATTTGCTGGTGTAAGGTGTTGTTGGCTGGTTTCTTTTTATCTTTATTTAGTAATCATCTTTAGATATTTATTATCTTTTATTAAGCAGCCTAAATTGCTGTCACCTATTACGGGGATTTAGCACCATCATAAAATATTAAATCGTATTGTAGAAAATAAGAAAATGCAAATATGATAAAAAAAACTAAACTAGACATTAAGCCAGGTACTTGGCTATGCTGATTAGTTATGCAATACATTAAAAGTACCTTATTTAACATATTTTGGGATGATTAGAAACTGATTACCATAACTAAGCTAAGCTTTAGACAAATTGGAACTCAGAATTCGTGTATTTTCATAAGAAAGATAAGCATGAAGGTTTCTGTTTAGGAAGTTAATAATTTGACAATCTCCCGGTGTTTATAAAGAATTCGGACAGCAATTGCAGGGTTTTGCAACTTATTGCACTTTTTTTCCTTCACACTGATGCTTTTAGACGGAATTAATTTGTTGTGATGCAGCAGACTAATTGAATATACGAATGTGACCGTGGAGTGTTTTATTTTGGCCCAGAAAATTAATTTTTCATGCTGTGAATAATTCAATTATATTGGATATTTGAATATACTTGATTGACTCGGTGAGCATTGGATTGGAGGATCATATTTCTCTGTTTATATGTGTAGTTCCATTTTAAGTCATCATCGTAATCATGTTATTATAGCTTTTATTACTATTGTTACTATTGGTGAACTATTTTTATCTAGGTTGCCTTCATTCATTTCTAATGTCAATTGGTTACGAAGTTATTTTAGCCGCATTTATATTATTATTACTCGGTTTGCTTTGGTTGCTAATGTTATGTTGCTGTTATCATTATTTCTATAGCTAGTAATATTGATGTTTACAACATCAAGTGTCCTACTCTCTCTCTCTCCTCTCTCCTCTCGTCTCAGCTCTCTCTCCTCCTCGTCTCTCTCCTCTCTTTACTACTACTACTACTTTCTTAATATTAAGCTGTTCCCCATCATAACAGAAGTAACTCCAAGGGAAAAGTAACTCATGGTCCCTGCCAAATTCGTACCGTAACTGTTGAATCAAGAAGTAAAACTACTATAATATAGACTGAATACATCAACGCAGAAGGCTCATCAGCTTCATTTCGAACTCCACAGTAAAACGAGGCCATCCCCTTCTGTTTTGCAAGCAGTCCCTGTTTTTGCAAGCCATTAATAACTATTTCACAACATCTGTCCAACCCTTTTTGAGTCTTCCTCTCTTCATTTCCGATAATATGTCATCGCCAGTTTATCATCATTGATTAT
This sequence comes from Macrobrachium nipponense, assembly GCF_015104395.2. Classification (NCBI taxonomy): domain Eukaryota; kingdom Metazoa; phylum Arthropoda; class Malacostraca; order Decapoda; family Palaemonidae; genus Macrobrachium; species Macrobrachium nipponense. The sequence continues at coordinate 32,108,520 of NC_061089.1, forward strand.
TTCCACCACGCGCAGACTTTTTATATATATATCCATATATATATATATATATCTATATATATATATATATATATATATATATATATATACTATACTATATATGTATATGTATATTATATGTTTGTGTGTGTCTTAGCGCGCGTGTGCGGGTTTAGAAGGGTACTAAGATATTATATATTGACAAAAATCAATATTCCCTTTACATCGTGCTTACCTTAGGGTTTTGTCCATGTAATCTGTAAAGTAATTCATGCAGACCTTGAAAGAATTCCTTTTCATACCAGCACTGCTTCCTTCGGCTCCTGTGGCCTGGCTATGAATGTCGATGAGCATTTGTCTATTCATTCATGCAAAGATGTTGTAGGTCAAAGATCACTTTGGTTATTTACGAAAGTCAACTTCTGTTGGCGAAAGTCACCACTTCCATGTGTGTGCTGCTTTAAACACACACACACACACACACTCACACTCCATCGTTGTTCCATAATGTCGCAGCTTTTCATTTCTTTGCAATTATTTACGAGTGAGGTCGCTAGTGTTATGCCCTTCGTCTTGATGGAGACTCGTCACAATCGGCTAACTGCCAGCTACGTGATGCTATGCTTAGGGCAACAGACACACAAAAGGTTTCAGCGGAACTTGACTTCCCAAATGGTTCTTTTTTCCTCTGGAGCCACCCGTTGTTAGATGAAACATCTTAACGCAATTCTATTTACGTATGTGTTTTTTTCTTTATTATTCAGTTCGCTTCATGTTCAGTCATATAATTTTTCTGCATGATAATTTTTGAACACTACACAGATCAGTTCATATATACACAGATCAGTTCATATAGTAATGAAAGAAAAAGAAATTTTATAATAAAACTGTTATGTAGGTAAATAGGATCTCTTTAACAAGAATATGGAATTTAATACACCGTCGGTATTTCCAGAATCATTCGAACGTTCCCCTTTTTAAATGATAGGTATGGGATCCCTTACTGAGATAAGTCCATTTATTACCAGTTTTAATGTAGGATCGACCATGTTTGTGGCATATAGTATGTAGTATGTCTCTAGGTATCTTGAGTTAAAAAAAAAACTCAATGAGCTTATTTTCTTGAAAAGGATATTGATATTTTTTTTTCATGACCACAAGTGGTGACTCCAGTTTATGAATTATATAATATAAGTCATTTGTTTCTGGCGTCTAGCATAGGATGTGCAATCTGTTTTCAAGAAATGAAAAATATAGAATTATTGATGATTCTGGAGGAGTTATATAAAAAAATAAACAAATGTAGAAACTTACGAACTGAATTATGGCGTTCAGAGTGCAAGAAATTAAGTTGGAAATGAAAAATTAAAATACTGAGAGAGAGAGAGAGAGAGAGAGAGAGAGAGAGAGAGAGTCCTACATTAGTTGTTTGTAAAATATGAAATCGAGAATCGCAGAGAAAGAGAGAGACAGAGAGAAAGAGAGAACAAATGAAGAGAAATGAGAGACGCAGCGGAGACGAGACACCCGCAATCGCAGCAGATCTAACCTGTTGCTGCCTGTTAAGATCAAAGTCCCATTTGCTTTAAAAGAAGTATCGACCTTCTGAATGAGCTAGGCTTATCAGCTTCTTGCTTCGTTCAAAGATGGTAAACTACCTTGGAAACGATGGCGGTGCTCGATAGATCAAGGACGATTGGCGATCTATAGAGACCCCTTCTTGCGTGACGTCACAAACTCTCTCTCTCTCTCTCTCTCTCTCTCTCTCTCATGTAATGTGAAATATCCTCACTTTCTCCCAGCTGGCGTGAAAAGTTTTTCTTTCCCATTTAATTTGCTGATCAAGATGCTCTCTCTCTCTCTCTCTCTCTCTCTCTCTCTCAAACAAGAAAAGCAGAACACATGATTATGCTTTATAAGACGTATGTACGTAGTCCACTTGAATATTGCAATATGACATGATACCCACACTACTAAAAGGATATTGCACAAATAGAGAGTGTACAAAGGTCCTTTACAGCTAGAAGAGAAGAAGTTAAGGATCTTGACTACTGGGAAAGACTACAATTTTTAAAATTATACACTAGTCTAGAAAGGAGAAGAGAACGCTACATAATAATACAGGCATGGAAACATGGAAACATCATGGAACTAAAAATATCAGGAAGAGCAAGCAGAGGTAGATTAATAGTGCCCAAAACTATACCGGGAAAACTAAGGAAAGCACATAGGACATTAATCCACTACGCACCAGCATCAACAATGCAGCATATATTCAATGCGTTGCCAGCTCATCTGGGGAACATATCAGGAGTGAGCGTAGAAGTGTTTTAAGAATAAGCTCGGCAAATATCTAAGCTGCATCCAAGACCATCCAAGATTGGAAGATGCGTTAGTAATTCTCTGGTAGACATTAAAGGTACCTCACACTGAGGGACCTGGGGCAACCCGAATGAGCTGTAATGTCTGTAAGGTAAGGTCTCCCCCCACCCCTTCGTAAGAGTTGTTCTTAAAATGGTTACATCATTTATGAGGTATATTGTTCACATGTAGATGATAGCCCAATCTACATCCATTTCTGTCGTATAAGGTACCCCCTGCTCCTTCCCCGTCAACCCCACTTCTACCCATCTGTGACCCCTCCTCCATCCAATCCCTAAATGTTAAATATACTTTTACAATCTACTAGAAAAAGTTTTTATTTTTTCCGTCATTTAAATTTTTGAAGACTGTTAACCCCTGTTGCTAATCGATCGCTTACATATATGTAACCGTTGGCTGGCTGAATGCTTGATTGATATGGCGTCATAGTAACGGGGATTTTTAAAGCCCATAACCACCCCCTCACCCTTGTAGTTGACGATGGTAAATCACTCGTAATGTGGGAAAAACATTTTTTTCGTTTGCCGATATATTTCATTAATTTCACATTCACTTAAGGGAGTAACCATACGCCTGATATACTATAAGACTATGACATGAAGATTTGCGTATGAAATAATTTTTCTTTCATCCATTTTGTTTTAAGCGTTATGAAAAAATGTGAGCGTCCTCGAATTATCGAGGACGCTCACATTTTTTCAGTATTTTAGAACTGTTTTTTTCTCTCTGACTAGCAAAGTTTTCGATGTGTAGATGTTTTTGAAGTCTATGTATGTATGAATGTACGTATGAAAATATGTATAGTATTATAGGCATTCAGATTTAAAGAGTACTTTTGGTTTGTTTCTGTAAAATGCGCACTGGCCCCTCCCTAACACCTAAGCACATAAAGATGTCCGTATATCTTTTTTTGCGAGTGAGAATGGATGGCGATATCTGAGAGAGAATTGTGAATAAATCTATGTATTTGGAGGAAAGAGAAGAGGGAGGCAAGGAAAGTGTTGGCTGTGATGGGTTTAAAAAAAGGACCTTAATAGTCAGGATCAGTGGGAATGCTTGGACGATACAGGTGAGTGGCGTAGTGTTTAGCAGGATGTAGATTCTTTAGACAGGTCTGAAATGTCTGAAAATCTGGTATTTTTCTTGAAACGTGGAATATTTAGGGTTCAGCAGTCAAAAATAAGAACGTGGCAGACAATTGTTGACAAAATATTTGTGTTCTTTTTATATTAATTTCGAAGGAACCGTACTCCTCTGTCCCTTAAGTAATATCCGACCAAAGCATCAATTCCCAAGATGATTGCCCATAGAACTGCAAAGTCTTTTAGAATGAAAATCAGCGTTAATATATCCTAATATTCAATAAGATAAATAGAACGTTCTTGCTGTGTTTATATTTAAATATTCTTCTTGAAAGCACAAACGATAAACGTTATTTCACTCTTCCAGGAACTGATTTTCGAAGACGCATTATTTTCGTTTATATCCTCTTCGGATTTCAAGGTTTGTAATCAAATCGTGTACAGATATTTAGGGAAAGCAAGAACATTCTCTCTCTCTCTCTCTCTCCTCATCCTCTCTCTCCTCTCTCCTATCTCTCTCTCTCTCTCTCTCTCTCTCATCTCATCTCAAGTATTTTTTTTATAAATTTTCTTTCTCTCTCTGTGATATATAGTATTTATATATATAAATGTTTCTATATATATCTCTCTGTGAATATATAGTATTTATATATAAATGTATATATATATATATATATATTATATATTATATATATTGCATGTGTATGTGAATATTTATTTGTTTAATATGTTTCTATATATTTATATATTTATATGACATAATGATAAGAATCATCGGCAAAGTCGACGCCTGCGCGCTGGATTCCATTCTCCCAATGACGAGAAAGGAAATCCGTAAATTAATGTTTGTGTGATGACGCAGTTAGTTCGAGAGACATTCTTATCTGCCGCAGTATGGAGGCATAAATCTAATGAAGAAATAGAGGTCGTTATATCTTAAATCACGCCAAATGGCACGAAATCTGAATACACCGTCTTTATGAAATTTTATGGCCCACAAAATAATGTTTTCGTTGCAATGTTAACACGCCGCCGGAGGCATTGCAGTCTTCCAGACAGATGTTATAAAGTACGGTGTTTTTTTTCCTATTCGTTTGTGATTGCTGATTTTAATGGTCCTTTGTTTTTCTCCTTAGGTGTGTAAGTAAATCCATATGCTTTTGGTTAAATCTTTTGACTTTTTTTCGTATTTACCTATTTCTTTAATGTATTTAGGTAGGTTTGTATGTTTACATAAATGTATTAGTGAATAATTTTATGGTCGCAGAGCAAATTTATTTATTTTGCACTTAGAGGCCTAAGTTTTTGAAGCTGCATTTGTTAAAGGTGCCGTTGAACATTATCGAAGACGTTCGAAGTGTTGCAGATTATTGTTTATTTGTATTAGAATGCTGCTGAATTTTTCTTCTGTTAAATACAGTCATCTATATCTTTTATTTCATATCACTAAATAAAAAAAAACAAGTTGTAAACGACTTTGGACTAATACAGGGTCTTCTTTTTGCCGATACAACTTGCTTCACTGATGATTGGCTAGCATAAAGTATGCGGTATTGCCCTTTCTTGTTTATTGTGCTTTGCCAATATTGAATATCCATTATGATGAGTGTAACTGCAGCAATATTTTCAACTGGGGTACTAATGCGAATAAATATAACAGAAAACTTGCTCGATGTCCAAATGGTATCTGCGGTCTCCGATAATAATAATAATAATAATAATAATAATAATAATGAAAAGAAGAGAAAGCAGGTGATGGTTATGATATTTTGGATTTTAAAAGAAATATATATATATATATATATATATATATATATATATATCTATATCTATATATATATTATATATATGTGTGTGTGTGTGTGTGTGTGTGTGTGTGTGTGTATATATATATATATATATATAATATATATATATATATATATATATATATTACTTTGGAAATGAAGATACTAAATTAAGAACTCTGTAAGCTCATTAGTTTAATGTTTTAGGTGACAAAATTGTGTGCAGGCGTTGTTAAATTTATTCCGTCAGGCTCAATGAAAACCGATATTGCAGGCGTTTCGTAGGGTAGCTCAAATCAGGTTTCTTAAAATGTCCTTCACTGTAAATGCTTTCCCACATTGCCTTCCTCAGTGGTTATTGTGCATAATTGTCATTATCAATAGGATAGATCTTGACTTTTTTTTCACAACAAGTCGTGTGTCCTGAAACATAATTCCCAGTGTCGATTGTTTTCATAAACCAACTATATTATAATAATATATATATATATATATAATATATATATATATATACATATATGTGTGTGTGTGTGTGTGTGTGTGTGTGTGTGTGTGTGTATGTATGTGTGTATTGTAATATCTGTCTGTGCATTGTTATTGTGTACGGAAGTTTGGTCGTCCGTTCGTCTCAAGATTTCTTGAAATATCGAAAAGTTACTTGAAAAATGTCCAAGACTAATCAGTCTTTTCAAATATCTTTAAAGTCATGTAAACAACTTCCTCGTTATCATCTTCAGCTGAAGGTACACATCCTATTTTTCGATTCGAGATTTGACAAATCTTTTAGCTTCACAATTTTGATGCAGAAATGAGCGTCATAATTTGCAGTGTCTTAAAATTGTTGCGATGAACAGCAAAGTTAATTAATATAAAGCCCATGCCAGAAGTTTATCTGTAATTGGTTTGTTGTGAGTTTTGCCAGTCAAATGAGATGTTTCTGAAGAAATAGGTAAATACAGACGTTCTAAACTGCGATAGAATAAAATGAGAGAGAGAGAGAGAGAGAGAGAGAGAGAGAGAGAGAGAGAGAGAGAGAGAGAGAGAGAGAGAGAGGCAGGCCAAATTCATAACTTCATTAAGGAACGAGATTTCTGAGAATTAATCCCAGAGAATGTTCGTTTTGGAAAAGAAAGATTAAAAAAAAAAGTCTTTTGTTCTCACTGAAAAATCGACCCTTTTTAATTGTTTTTCAAAGAAGATATCTCCGTTTTTTACTTTTGTCCGGCGGAAAATACCTTGTCTCCCTTCTTTTAGGAAAGCTTTCGTCTGTTGTTTGTTTCTTGTACTCATCTAAGAAATCGCTGTTTTTTCTCCACTGTTTTCGCCGGAAAATATTTCATGCATATTCATTTATTTTTAATGGACTACTATATTATCTCACCTTTTCTTTATCTCTGGCTGGGAAGTCTCTCTTCAAATTTCCCTGTCTCTCTCTCTGAGTCATTCCTATTGTATTTGTTTATTCGTTCTTTTGAAATTTTTCCAATTACGGAAATCTCTCCCTTTGTCCTTTACTTGCACAAGAAATTCATACCATTTTTCCCCTTGTCGTCTTCGTAGAGTCATTCCTATTTCATTTTTTCTTTGAATTATACCCATTCATTATTTAAACGTCTTCAATTTCCATGGCGTTCACTAGAAATTCCTCTCTCACTTTTCCGTATCCTCAGTCATTCCTCTTATTCCTTTCTTTTTCTCATTCGGGTATTCATTGGCTGCTCCCTATTATGCGGAACACACAGTAAAGGTTTGAGAGGGAAAAAGAATCGCCATTGACTATTCCATGTATTTCAGAGATTTTTGGTAATCGAAGGATTTCTGTAACAGGAGGTGAAGTAGATTTCTTTGAGGTCGTGTGGCACAATCGTAAGAACGCATGGGCAAGCATGAACCCCCGAAGAACATACACTACCTCGCATATACAATATAGTAATTTATAAATTAGCCTATTTTTGCAGTATGTCCTTTCGTTGGTAATGCTAGTACAATAAGCATAAAAACTTAAATGCAGAAGTAATAGATGGAGTAACAATAGTGGTTTCGGTGACAGCAGTAATATTAATAGGAGTATTAGAAATACCACAGATTACTACTTTAGTAGTAGCAAGATTTCCCAATACGTCCGGAGGTATTGCTTCTCAGACTGGCATCTGAGAAGGAATAAAAGCAGAGTTCGCAGAGATGTGATCAGGTGAAAACTTGTAGTGGGGAGAGGATGGGAAGGTCGAGGGTACAGTTCGCATCCTTTTAAGGAAGGAAGAGAAAATGGCTTACCATTCCTGGTTTCCGTAGTGTCTCGCAAAGAGCTCGAAGGATCATCTTCTTCAACCTTAAAGGGGTTAATCTGACATGAATGCCCAATGTCGGGGATAATTCCGGGTCTTCTCATTGTAACTTCTGAATGCATCTTTTGCTATGCTGAGAACGAGGTGTGAATGGCTCTGCTTGGAGCGTGGTTTGAATGGCTGGGGTAAGAATGAAATGAGAATGGCTGTTCTAGCCATGATGTGCGAGTTTCTGTGCTAGGAACCAGGTGGGAATGGCTGGGCTAAGTACGAAACAGGAAGGAATGCACCGGAGATCAAATGAAGTGGTTGGGCAGAGAACAAGGTTGGAATAGATATTATAAGTATGAAGTGAGGATTTCTCTCTAATACTTATTTTTGATAATTCAAAGAGGAAGAAATTATGGAGACATTTAAAAGTTCCATTCTCCTACTTTTTGCCATTTTCCTTTGTTTCATATTTTGTTATAGGATATTTTGTTATAGTCAGGATTTCTATTTAGGTACAAACACCAACGTGTGTGTGTGTTTGTGTGTACAATTGTATTTTCTTACTTTAGTTGAACAATTAATACACACACCTATGCAGCTAACATTTGGTGAGCGACATCTGTAAGCTATGATAAAAAGTTCTGTTTTTCGTATTCTTTGCTGTTGTGTATTTTTTTTATTCCTTATAGTGTGCATAATAATAATAATAATAATAATAATAATAATAATAATAATTAATAATAATAATAATAATAATAATAATAAAGAATTAACCTGCACTTTTTGAAGTGTCCAGAGTCTAGTACTCTCTGGCTGTGATAACTGAGAGCCTCACTTTACCGTCAGATCCCCTTGGATACCCAGTAGTTTTAGAGGTCTGTTGATTTATGGTGAAACCCCTTGACTAACCCGTTTTTACTTTTGTATGTTCGTTTTTGTATGATGGAATATTATGCTTTACTTGTACAAAGTAAATTTTTCTTTCGTGACTTACCAATTTTTCCTTCTTTAATTCATGCTTGTACGTCGCGTCGGTTTCTGATTTTTTGCAGTTTATTGAAAAAAAAACTAAAATTTTTTATGATTACTTTTAGGAATAATACTGTTATTAATACTATATATCCGAAACTGTGTAATCAGACCTTAATACAATTAACGGGAATAAGCAACTTTTTCTTCAGCGGTTCTTAATTATGATAAGTGCCATAATTCATCGACTGATGAGGGCAAACATTTCCTAAGCATTGAGCGATAAGATAAAGAATAGATCTCCCACAATAAATCACTGACATCGTGCGACGGGACTCTCTCCTATCACCTCGATATCTATCGTAGCTTGGGAGCCCGGCAGAGAATATCAACGGTCGCCTTTATGCAATACGATTTGATTTCTTGCGTTTGGCACCGCTAACGTTGTTGACTCTCACGGGTGGCTCCGTTGACATTATTGACTGTGGAAGCTGGAAATGTAGAGTTAACGATGTAGTTTTAGGATTTTCGCCGTCATTTGGCTGGTTTCCATTTAACCCTTCACCAGGCTGCCAGCAAGTGGTGTGCACGGGTTTTGTCACCTTAATCTGATCATGCGGTTTAAGAATATTGTTTAGATTTTGTGGTAAACCGAGTCATCTATAAAAGTGAGTTTGTCTATGATAAATTTCAAGGCCGTTAACTCAGAAGTTTCACGTTGGTTCAATATTATTATTATTATTATTATTATTATTAGGAAAGTGTGTCGTACACTTAGTATTCCCTTGTTTTAATGTCACGTATAAATGATAATTTTAGAATACAAGAAAATGCGTTAGAGTGATAAGAATGGAATAAACATAAAATCTCGAAAAGTTCTTATTAAAAGCATGATTCGTTTCGCGTTTTGGTTCAATCGTCTAGAAGCAATTTTGAATCAATTGTCTGTTTTCTTTATGAGGTTGCAGTGATCTGCCCTAAGTGTCGACTGAAGGTAATAATAATCATCATCATCATCATCATCATCATCATCATCATCATCATCATCATCGTAACTTCTCACAGTGCCATGACCGCTGACATTCTGAATTTATATAACTTCTTGGACTTTTAATGAAAAGTTACCGATTCCTGTTCTCCCATTAAATTCACGTAACATTTATGTTGAATATTTCATTCGAGCTCCGAAAACGAAGGAGAGAGAGAGAGAGAGAGAGAGAGAGAGAGAGAGAGAGAGAGAGAGAGAGAGAGAGAGAGAGAGAGCAGTTTTATCAGTAATTAATGAATAAATACTTGAATTGTTACGAGAATTCCAACACGGAACCCAAAATGTATGTTAAGAATGAATACGAAATTCAGCGAGTTGTATTTGCAGTATAATGAATTTTGGGAAAAATAAATAAATGAATAAGAAATAAAAATAAATCTGTAAAATAAGATAAATGTTGTATTAATAAGTATGGGTACATAATGTCACAAATTTTTCATTATTTGCTTATTAAACACCAATTCAAAACTCCCAGCACAGCGGGAATATTACGATTAGGTTTTAAAGAGCACGTTAATTGTTATCTTGATATTTTCTCTTAAATTGTACACTCGACAAGAAAACTGAAGATACAGTTTTCATTAGCTTTCGTTCATCCAATTTCCCATTTGTTTTACTGAAAAGACATAATATCGCTAAATTTACTCTAGAATATGAAAATACATTGCAAATTATATCATATAAATTAAAACTGCAAAACAAAACCGTTCACATACTTAAAAACACGATATATGTCCGAAGTAATTGGAATTTCTCAGATGGATTCGTTCATAGAGATCTGGTAGGTAGAATGTGAATTTCTGATTTTAGTACTATGTATCACGAAGACAATATTTACTCATTTTGCCTCATGAGGGGGGATATATTGCATTATCGTAAGTGGTGAATGCAATGATTTTATTTTCTACAAATTTATGTTTGTATTCCATTTATCCTCACCTTCGGTAGATTAAATGTCATAATAAAATGATATCGCACTAATCGTCTCAAAATTATTTAAGACGTTGCGCATTTTGAGTCACGTAACCGACTCAACTTGGTCGCCACGGGACGATTTGCATATGGATTCATTTTAACATCAGTCATTTACAATGCTTTGTATTTTTATTTTTGCAAAGTCCAGTATTTCCTCCATGTCACGTGACGTACAGTACATCAAATTTATCAGATATGCAGGTGTTACACTGTAAGTTTTCATAATGTTTCGTTTTATCTCTTCTCCTTTAGATCTGCCACAGAATATCCCACTATAGAGTAATAATGATGATAAACCACGGAAAAAAACGAGGCGCTGTCAAATCTTAAATACATCCATCAGCAGTAGTTGAAATGTTTTTATTACCATGTTGCGGACTCAGTGTAAAATGCTTTACATTTTTAGTGACCTTATGAGTGAATGGGAATAACATTGAAACAAATGGGTGAATGTTTATATTGATGCCATTTTTTTCATCATGGAGTATAGGAGCATACCTGGGTTTAATTGTAACTGACATCCTTTGTAGGTATTTGTGTAGAAATATATTCATATAACTTACTGTTAGGCGGTGCAGCTATTCCCCGTGGATTATTTTTTAATGAGTCAAAAGACATGGACATTCTTCACTAGCCATTGAAGGCATGCATTCAAGACCAGACCAGTGCATTCTAAGAAAATTATTTTCTTTTAATAAATAGCTTGAGAAATTTTTTAGACCCATTTTCTAATATCGTCCAGAAAAGAATAGAAGTAATGGAAGAGAGGGAGGAAGAAAAGTGATCACTAAATGCAGGGAAATAAACACCGGGAATAGAAATTCCTGGAAATGAATTCTTGGAATTGATACCTGATCAGGAATATACAGAATTGCCAGCTCCCCTCTGACCGACGAGGGAGGGCGAAAAGGGGAATTTCAAATAGGATAAGGGAAAGACAACAAGAAGATAGAAAAAACATGTTTAATAAATATGGGAGTGAGGGAGATAAAGGATGAGGGGGAGACTGGGAATCTTTAATAGGCGATATTAAACAACGAGAAAACAGAGGCCACAATGAAGGTAGAGAAAAGACGTTGTAATGTGTGATAGAAAACAAAGAGAAAGAACGGATGGATGGGAAACGGGTGAAGGTAATAAGTTGCGAAGATCTTTATATCAGCTGATCACTAAGGTCTCTCTCTCTCTCTCTCTCTCTCTCTCTCTCTCTCTCTCTCTCTCTCTCTCTCTCTCTCTCTCTCTCTCTCTTCCATTTCGACTAACTTTAAAGGGACAGTTTGTAAAAACAAATGCTTTTG
>NC_061089.1:32125315-32155315 GCF_015104395.2 Macrobrachium nipponense
AAGGTAATGAGAGATTCGTTTGAAGTTGGTATATGATAGGTGCAATATGATAGCAGTATTTCATGCCTAAGATGATTGACGCACTATCTAGCTGTGTATGTCTGAACTTTTATATTGTAGGTGTCTTGAGCACATGTTTATTTCTTTATTTATTTGTATTTACTTATTTTTTTATTTATTTGTTTATTTATTTATTTATTTTGTCTTCGTATACCATTCCTGTATATGTTTTACTTCCTGATGGAGACTTTCATGGATGTTGTTTAATTAATTCGTCTTTTCTTATATCTTTATCGTTATTATATATATTTTTTTACTAAATTATTTTTTTCGTTTTATGCACAAGACTTGAATTTTTACGTCGCCTTTTCTGTTGGATAGCATTCCCGTTTTTTTTTTTTTTTATTATCGGAGATTTTACCATATCTTTATTGCGCATCATTTATGGCCAAGACTATTCTTTCGTTTAAGAATAATGGTATCTTTTGTCTTACTAACTACTTATGAGAATTATTTTGTCTTCTGTAGGTTTCTGTTTCCCCTCTACACCTTACTTTCTTTTTAGACGATCAGAACTTAAACCTTTCGTTTGCATATTTTTTCAAGAATTATACAACTTCCCTCTTGTTTTTGTGTAATAGGCCCATGAACTCCTTGTAAACTATCAACTATCGTGAATCCGTATAGTAGTTAGGTGGGCCGAAGGTCATCTTCACGGAAGAGTGACCTTCAAGGATAGTAAAGACCAGGGGCCAGCAATAATGGGAGTTACAATGTCAGGTTAAGAAATAAACCTTAAGTTTTCAAAATATCAACTTTAGAATTGCAAGGACTTTTTCAGCCTTGTCAGATTATAGTTGTTTCAGCTTGAGGAATTGGACTGTCTTCAACCCGTAGTTATTTATTTTATTTTTTAGTTTTTGTTTTTCATTGTAATGGAAATTGTGCATTGTTTTCATCGGGTATGTACTTGATTAGCTCTCTCTCTCTCTCTCTCTCTCTCTTTATCGCAGTATCATGAATAGGTTTTCTCAATAGACTCAACTTAGTCTGGCTCTGTATTGTTAATACACACACTCTCTCTCTCTCTCTCTCTCTCTCTCTCTCTCTCTCTCTCTCTCTCTCTCCAGTTCCTCTTTGGACGAGTGGATTTTGCGCCTGGCTATCAATCCGGTGGTCCGAAGTTCGATTCTCGGCTCGGCCAACGCGGAACAAGATGAATTTATTTCTGGTGATAAAAATTCATTTCTCGATATAATGTGATTCGGATCCCACAATAAGCTGTAGGTCCCGTTGCTAGGTAACCAATTGGTTTCTAGCCACGTGAAAATATCTAATCCTTCGGGCCAGCCCTTGGGGGGAGCTGTTAATCAGCTCAGTGGTCTGGTAAAACTGAGATATACTTGGACTTTTTTTTTTTTATTTTTTTTTTTCTCTCTCTCATCTCAATTTTAAATTATAGTATATATATATATATATATATATATATATATATATAATATTATTATATATATATATGACTTTCTTGAATGAAAGTATAAAGCAAACTATATTTACCACCAAGCCACTTGCTAAGCGATATGCTTTCCTAATTGCAGCAGCTGAGGAAGACCCTGGTGTGTCCACAATAGTTCGGTTGTTGGTTATGGAAGCATACATTAACAAGGGTGCAGGAAGTTTTAATCCTTTACCACCTTACGTTTGTCTGCATATTACATCAGGCATTCATGGAAGTTGGTGTTTGAACATTGTTGCTGTGTCATTCCGGGATTAATTACTAACGTTTTCCTTTCAGTTATTGCGTGTTATGAGTACATTATTCCGTTATTATAATTTGGTCTTTAATGGTCATTTGTCGTTTTCTTTTACTGTGGTTTGTTTGTGCATCGACAGTTAATATACTTCTGAATTTGATTCCTTGTAGAAATCATTATTAATCTCTCTCTCTCTCTCTCTCTCTCTCTCTCTCTCTCTCTCTCTCTCTCTCTCTCTCTCTCTCCTGTACATTGAATTATTTTACTTCAAACTATAGTTTATTCTTTACTCAAACATTGTGGATGTATGTGTTACGGTATCAAGAGATAGATATTAGAAACTGCAAGCCCAACAACATCTCATTTAGTGTTTTCATATCATTATTTAACAAGGAGACGAATCTCATTCTTGATACGGAGAGAGAGAGAGAGAGAGATTGTGGTAGAAAATTATACAATCCTGTTATGTTATGTAATCTATATCGGGTAGTGCCGCAGGCTAAAGGCTTATTGTATGGTTGTGTAGGAGTTATTTAGTCTCTCTCTCTCTCTCTCTCTCTCTCTCTCTCTCTCTCTGCGCGCGCGCGGTAAATTACTAATATATATATTATATATATATATAGATAGATAGATAGATAGATAGATAGATAGATAGATAGATAGATAGATCTATATATAATATATATATATAGATAGATAGATATATAGATCTATATATATAATATATATATATAGATATAGATAGATAGATATATATAGATCTATATAATATATATATATATATATATATATATATATATCGAGCTACAATGTTCTTTAATATCTAATTCGCTCTACCTCGGAATTAATATATTTTCATATATGCTTAACCGAAGGGGAATTTTTTCTCGATAATAGACTTGCCTGGATCGGGGCGCGAACCCAGGAGCCTTTCAAATCCAGTAACGTCAGTGAAGCTTTTACCTACTACACTACCGCGGTAGTGTAGTAGGTTAAGCTTCACTGACGTTTCCTGGATTTGAAAGGATCCTGGGTTCGCGCCCCGATCCAGGCAAGTCTATTATCGAGAAAAAATTCCCCTTCGGTTAAGCATATATGAAAATATATTAATTCCGAGGTAGAGCGAATTAGATATTAAAGGACATTGTAGCTCGATATACTCGTATGTATATGAATCACGGAAAAGTGATATGACTTATATATATATATATAGTATATTATATTATATATATATATATATATATATATCTCTCTCTCTCTCTCTCTCTCTCTCTCTCTCTCTCTCTCTCTCTATATATATATATATATATATATTATATATAATATATATATATACTTGTAGGTGATGAACGCATATATTATTACGTACATATGTACATAGTTTAAACTATTATAATCTCTCTCTCTCTCTCTCTCTCCTTCCTTCTTCTTCTTCTTCTTCTTATTCTTCCCCACAAACACACTCCTGCAACCTTTGCATGCTTTTATCACAGCCATTTTGAAGTTAATCTTAAATCCCTCTTTTTTTCGATTAACCTCTTACCTTTCAGTTTCCCGAACCCGACGCTTAGTGCTTTCGGGAGGAATTATCTCGTTTTTCATTTTCAACTCTCGTCACAACTCTCGTACGGCTGTTGCAAAATTTGGCTTCCTTTTATATACCTTTGCAAAGAGGGTGAGTCATATGGTGACCCTTTCATGTCAAGGTCAGTATATTCGCCTTTATCACGCCTACAGTCTCCCTGGGCACGGAATACGCCTCACTCCTTTTATATATATATATATATATATATATATATATATATATATATATATATATATTACATGTGTGTGTGTGTATTGTAACTTATCGTGTCATCTGTTCTACGAATTCTATGACATCCTATCTAATCATCGTCTCTCCTTTCTGTTCTCATTTCATTATTAATTGCCTCTGGTCACTTGAACATAATTCTCTCTCTCTCTCTCTCTCTCTCTCTCTCTCTCTCTCTCTCTCTGTATATATATATATATATATATATATATATATATATATATATATATATATATATATATACATACACAAACTCAAAAATTTAACTAAATCGTTGTGACATCTGTATTGTTGTTTTAAGTAGGTTTTACAATAAGTCCTGAAAGTAATAAAGTGAATGATGGTGCTAGAAGAGAGTATAAGAGATTAAAAAAGGACGAATGATTAAGAGAAAGTGAACACTCCACCGTTTAAAACAACGTGACAGGTACTTTATCAAATTGACTGTTTGTAACTTGCTTGCTGTCTCCCATCAACAAATCATGTTACTGAATAAAGGTGTGAACATTCATCGAATGATGAGCGATGACGGGTCATTTGGGCGTGGCTGCTACGTGGGTGGGCTAAAGTGATGATGATGACTATAGATTTTATGGGCGTGGTGCCCATCAGGTACAAAAAAGGTCCCACCCATGTTGACACAGGCTTCCTGACGTCATCTTGACTAGATCCGCTAATAACCTTATTCTAATGGATTCCCTTACAGTCGAATTTTGTTGCTTTAGATAGGACGTTGCTTACGAGGTTCGTTTGTTCGCCTGCTTACATGCACAATATGTATGGTATATACATATTAATGTATAAATTTTTAACGGTATATATATACTTTGTATATATCAATATACACATACATTCTTGGATTACTAACACTTGCAGGTGTTTATAAAGCTAACGTATCAGTATTAGGCTTGAACTTGGAACGACCTGTTGGACTGGTGATGAATCGGCATATACCTCGATTTATGGCAGTTTTGGGTTTGGGCGCAATGGTTGTTATGGCCGGTTACAAATCCTTTCATTCTTAGTGTTGTTCTGTGATTATCACATTGTGGGAGTAGTCAGTTAAAAGATCCTTTTTACTGTTATGCCTGCGATATAATATTTTGAAAATGGACATGCATTGTCCCTATAGGCCCATTGAAATTTTCCCCCTGAGCTTCTGCAGATTCAGATTATTTCGTTACTTTCGAAGTTATGCATAAAATAATGCTACGGAGGCCAGACTAAATCATAAAAGCTCTTGAAAGAATAGTATTTCTAAGTATATCTGTAAGAAAATTGTGAATGCTCTTGTAACATTTGCTGTGGCAGACTCTTGTCTTAAGCAAAATGATCAAGCAAGGCTGTAGTTTTTTGGTAGGCCTTTTTCATTACCACTAAGATGACGGTGCTAAGGTCTTCATTTTTAGTATGATACCGATGGTAGTAAGTCTAATCGAAAAATTTGAAGTACTTGCTCATAGTTTTGCTTAAGCTGTTTTGACCGTATTCCTATCCTTTAGAGTGCGAGGAAAATTTGAAATCCTTATTCTGGATTTCTGGAGCTGCAATTTATGTTTTTGTCCCGCTTCGTAATATCAGTAATTTTCAGTACTATAGTCGATTCATTTAAGGCAGATTCTTGCGCCTACGAGACGTTTGATTGGCTGGTACCGGGAGGTAGGCCGCTCGCTCATTGTGTCATATTTTCGTTAGTGACTTAAAAAACATGCAGTATGTTTATATTTCTTCATTTATCTCACGTTTTCCAAAAGATAATAAAGTTTTGGCCATACCAAAGGATTCGGTATTAATTGTACAACTAAATAATCTTTTCCTGAAACCAATTAGATAAAACACAAAGGAATTACAACGAGTAAAAGTGAAGAGAAAAAATTTCAATCTTTACACCTGTTTTTATTTATCATCGGATTTTTAATAAGTCATACGATCAAGATGAATTAAAACTAGTAATTTCATACAATAAAATCACCCTGAAAACCCTGGTGCTTTCAGATTTTGGATGCGTGTAATATGTGAAGAGAAAATGAAGAATATGTCTTATTATGTTGCAGCCGTACTTGACTCAGCCTGATAGGAAGTCAATCTTTCTTAATTATTTGTTGTTTATTACTTCACTGAGATTATTATTTCATATCACTCAAATAAGTCTCTGATGTCTCTTTCATTTGAAAATATATTCCTAAAATAAAATTAGAAACAATATCTTGAAACAACCTGATTAAAGTTTAGGCTGAGTTGAAGAGTGTGAAGTCGTCTTACCACAGAGTTCAACTTCTTTGAATTCCCCGCGGCCGGCATGGGTCTGAGCTAACGATACCAGATGCATCCATCTGATTAGTATTATTTTTTTCCTTATCAGATATGCCCAGACATACTATATGATATTGGATTTAAAATGTTCGACAGTTATAAGGGAAATTCTGTGTATTTATTTTCAGAAAATGTAATAATATAACATGGTAAATATTGTCGAAACTGCAACCTTTTATATCGCTAATTGGCAACTCAAATCTCTCGCTGAGACGACAAATGCAACAACGACGCCTTGCAGATCTCATTCTCTCAGCAATACCGTCAAACTTGAATCATTTACTGATGCAACATAATAAGACATATTCTTCATTTTCTCCTCACATTGTACACGCATCCAAAATCTGAAAGCACCAGCGTATTCAGGGTGAATTTGTTGTACGAAAACACAAGTTTTATTTTATCTTAATCGCGTTAATGATGCAAAATCCGATGATAAATAAAAACAGGTATAAAGAATTAAATGCTTCTCTTTTCACTTTTACTCATTGTAATTCCTTTGTGTTTTATCTTATTGATTTCAGGAAAAGATGACTTGCTTGTACAATTAATACCGAATCCTATGGTATGACCAAAATTTTCCTATCTTGAGCAAAACGTGAGTTGATTGAAGAAATATAAACATAATATTGCTAGTTTTCTAAGCCACAGTAGAAAATAATGAGACTGAGCTAGCGGCCTACCTCCCGGTACCAGCCAATCAGAGGCCGCCAAACAAACGTCTCGTAGGCACAAGAATCTACCTTAAATGAATCGACTATAGACGGTCATCATCTTTGGAGCAATTCATGGTAATGTTGACTCATTCTTTGCAATCACATATGTTGATTAAGCTTAACAGACACTATGCTGTAATGGATATGGTCTCATTCACTTCTATACTAAATAGCGCGCGCGCGTGCGTGTTATTCCACATACATTCTCTTTGTCTTAGTTTTATTCGAAAGGTAGAGGAAGAGAGATATCCTCGAATCAAGCCTCTAAACTTTTCCTTTTGAATTTCTCGGTGCCAAACTAATGTTTCTTCTGATTTGCTCATTGGTCATCGTTCATTTTCTCTCTTGTTCCGTGTTCGTGCATTTGAATGCCGCCCTCTCTCAATTCATTGATGAACCGCCTCTGTGTGGACTGTTGAACTCCCATCGCATAACTTCTCACCGGAGGAAGTTGAGGTGTAGAGGCGAAGTTTGTTAACATCTCATTTAGCTGAATTAGCGTGGAAGTCAACGTCCCACTTCAAACAATTATTTCTTCAATGGCTTATTCATTCCGTCTCTCTCAGTTAGTCTTTTGGTAATAATTACGAATGCCTATAAATGTACGTGCCATAAAACATTTTATATATATATATATATATATATATATATATATATATATATATATGTATGTATATATATATATATATATATATATATATATATATGTATGTATGTATGATGTGTGTGTGTGTGTGTGTGTGCGTGTGTGTGTAAAATCACAAGGACCTCTCAACTTCCTGATTTCCTGTCACCTTTTTGGATATAGACATCAGTACAAGCCTTAGATCGAGACATTGAGCATATGAATATATTTCACCTCTCACTTAGATGTGTGTGTGCGTTTTTTTTTTTTTTACTGTGACGGTAGTAGAGAACTGCACGAAAAAAAAATGCGCAGTCTTACATCCGGGTGTTATTGCTGTATCAGCTATATCTGACTCCTGTACAAAGCATTCGCCTCAATGAACAGCAGTTTTCAGATGTTAAACTCCGTTGTTTTCCAGAGTTTCTGGTAAGACATGAGAGAATAAGTCAGTGTAATCTGCATATCTTGCCATCCTTAGGGAAAAGGAGCAGTTTTTATTGTCTTGGAAAAAATTCCTGCTTTGCGATAGAGGCAATTCTGAATGATCTCTGTAGCAACAGTCTCTGAAGAAGTTCTGAAATCCACCTGTGTTAAGACTGAAAGATTTATGAAAAAACGGGATAAATCTTTTGTTATCTGAGGTTAATCCTCTCTTCGCTTTTGCTTTTAGAGAATTTCCGAAATAATAACATTCAATAATTTCATTTCATGAAAAGATAAAATTTTACGAGGTTAAAACTTGAGCATTGTTGCGGAAAATGCTGTTTCATTATTTCTGTTATCGATGTGAAAGGACTTACATTCCAGATGTAAAGAGACCTAATATAGTTAGATATATATTGCTAGACAATAATAAAGCGAGAAGGGAATGAACAACGGGAAAAATACAAAAAAACAAAATGAATAAGATAACATTCTAAGACTCTTAAGTAGTTAGTTTCGCTGGAGTGGTGCGTTTGCCATAGTCTTATTGGGATCAGATAATCTTGTGCAAACTCTGGAGACGCCCACGGAATATATTTTCAGGAATCTTGCGTTAAGACAGTACCCAGTGCTATTAGTAGGCTACATTTGGATTTGCGTTATTACAAACTTCAGACTAATCACTTACACCCTGCGTGTGTGTGTGTTTTTTTATTTATTTATTATTATTATAGCAAAGTTTTTGCCTTTTATTATTTTTGCGAGGGACTGTATTTTTGTGTATTGCGTTGGTGGATGTTGGCCTTTCAAATGAGTGAACCATTTCTCTCTCTCTCTCTCTCTCTTTCTCCCCCCCCGCCCTCCCAAACCTCTGCCCTCAATAGCTGAGAACTGTCGTCGAAACATGTGTTGTGCGATTCCCAAAGCCATCAGATATCGATTGATTGAAAGCAACCAACTAACGTGGCCACGGCCATCAACACTGACGCTGACCATCGAGAAAGAAAATTGTGGTGATTCGATGACAATGGCAGATGGCCTTTCGGGTATTGGTCCTTGTTATTGAACAAGCATGGATTATATGTGATAGTAATGGCTTCCTCGTATCTCTCTATTGTGAATTATATCGTCAGGTGTACGAAGTCACTCTTCACCATTGCGAAAACCCTTCGATATGCCAAAAGATCTAAGTATCCTTGTCGCTCGGTTTAATATGATTTTATTTTTCGTTAAGTCCGTGTATGATAATTATATTCAAATCTAAACAAGTAATAATGTAATCGTCTTCCTCCATCTTTTCCTTATTATTTTTATCCTCCCAAATTCTTTTTTTTATTACGTATGAACAGAGAGAGAGAGAGAGAGAGAGAGAGAGAGAGAGAGAGAGAGAGAGAGAGAGAGAGAGAGAGAGGCGCGTGTATCGAAGACCACTGGAATGAAAATGGAGGAATCACAGATTTAGATATGGGGGTAAAGAGAGAATAAGAGGGTGGTGAAAAAAAACGTTTTAAGTGGAAGAGATGACGGAAGAGGAGAACCAGGGGAATGAAGAGAGCGAGAATGAATTTAGAGAGAAATAGAAACGGAGTTATGTCAGCCTCGGGTCCATAAAATGTGAACCGAATAAATAAATTTAGATGGAAAACAAATAGCAAGGAAAGGGGTGGAAGTAGGAACCACGTTGAACGATTAGGAAAATAAACAGATGAATGCAGAGAGAGAGAGAGAGAGAGAGAGAGAGAGAGAGAGAGAGAGAGAGAGAAAGTTACGACGATTAGAAAATTGAAATTATTATATATATATATATATATATATATATATATATATATATATATATATATATATATTAGAGAGAGAGAGAGAGAGAGAGAGATCAGTACGAATGGTGTAGTTAACAGTTGAATACGGAGAGAAAGAGCATGAAATAGCACTTATGGACGACTAAGGAGTTGAACAGTGGAGAAGAGAGAGAGAGAGAGAGAGAGAGAGAGAGAGAGAGAGAGGAAGTAATTAGATGGCCATGATCAGAGTGGGTAATTACTGCTGGTAATTATAGGTGACGATAATTAGTAGGGAGAAATAAAATGTAATCCCTAATTGCACGGGATTTTGGTTTCGTGAGTCACCAGAGTAAACACGTCCAAATAGGTCTATTTAGATGCCCTTACGTTATCGCAGTCACAAGTGATAGTGAAGGAGGATTGTTTTGAAGCTTGCAAATTATTTTTCTTTTTTCTTTTTTTTGCGCATTAACATGATTAAATGCCTGGCTGTATGGAGACAACACATATGTGTATGCATATTATAGTACATATACTATAATGTACTAGTATATATTATATATATTTTGTGAAGTTGGTCATTTAGCTTCACTATTTGAACCTGTACTTTTTGCACAGTTTGTTCAGCCAACATTTTTGCCGCAGTACTAAGAATTACGTAAATATTTTGACATTCTAAAACCCGCCTTTGAGGGGGGCGGGTTGGGGGGCTATGGGTCCATGTGTTAGTTTTCCGTATGTTAGCAGGTCTTTTCGGATGAGGGCTAGCTTCGTGCCCCTTTAAACACTGGTTTGTGTGTCATTACAATTGACTAGCTGAAAGGGTCACATTTCAGTCATTAGGTCAAAAGAGACGCTATAGGATTTAATGGAAAGTGCCTTTACCGCTTACAAGTTCTTTAGGTAAGCACGGGCGCTCTTGCATACTTACATACACACACAAGCGTGTGTGTGTGTGTTTGTGTAGTTTTTTGTTTGAAAGACTAAAATTTAATAATTATCACTGGCTTTCCCAGAATTTGAAATTTTGTCCCTGGACAAGTAGTAAACATCGACGGAATTAATGGAGAGAGAGAGAGAGAGAGAGAGAGAGAGAGAGAGAGAGAGAGAGAGAGAGAGAGAGAGAGAGAGAGAGAGAGAGCAAAGCACTCTTGGTTAGGAATTGAATTATTACATGAAGTCCGAATGTGATCAGGGGTGGCAGTTGCACGCTAATAGTGCGGAGTGCCATGTGAGGTAAAATGAAAATTACATTTCCATGAGGTACCGGAAATGATTAATTTGTTGGCGGTTAATTATTAATTATATTCATATCGTCTATATAAAAGCAATTATATGAATATGTATACATCTATATTATCATATCTATATATATATATAAATATATATATATATATATCTATATATATATATATATATATATATATATATATATATATATATATATATATATATATATATATATATATATAGTCTATATATGTGTATAGTGTATAATATATATATATATATATATATATATATATATACGTATAATATATATATATATATATATATATATATATTATATATATATATATATATATATATATATCGACGAAATAAACCCTCTACATTTTATCGTACTTTATTTTATCTTGGTAATAGCAGCAGCTGTAGTTTTTCGTTGGAATATCAGTCTCATAGCAACATTATTGTTTAAAAAAATGAGCTTATCTTTAATCAGTCCTTATCAACATCCATTCAACCCCCTCTCACTCCAAAATCACCTCCCCCCCCCACATCAATACATGTTCTCTCTCTCTCTCTAGTCTGACCATTCCCCTTTACTTCAAGTCCCTCCATTTGCTTTACCCTCCATTTTTCTACTTATATGGTTTGTTTTTTTTTATACCATCCATCGACTTCTTCCTCTTCTTCCATCTTTATCCTCTCTAACGCCTTCACTCTCCACCCCCGGGCGACTCTTTAAGTGACCTCTGTCTATCAATCAATCAATACAAGCGCCTTTCTCTCTCTCTCTCCTTGTCTATATGCATAGAACTTCTATTTTTGGTTTTACAAATTCTCCAAGTTGGCACTACCTAGCATGCATCTGTGTGTGTGTGACCACTTTTTTCTTGCCATCGTATCAATTTGGAGGGTTGATGGTAAGTTTTATTTCTCCTCCCCCTCCCTAGCAAAACTTTTTTTTCTCTCTCTTTTTACTAGTTTACCTTTTACGTAAACATCAAAATGCCGTTCAGTGAACCGACTCCTTTAAAACGTTTTATAAACCTTCTTATCCGGTACCATCATGTAAAGTGGTAGTGCTGTCAGTGCACCTCTTGTGGTACACTGTAGGCATTACTGAAGGGTATTTTCAGTTTCCCCTTGGCCCACCATTCCCGTTTTCTTTCTTCACACTTGCTGGTTGCCCAACCCCTCCAACCAGTGCTTGGCTTGGCTGATAGAATTTAATTAATCACTATCATGGACCAAAATCACTCAACATTCATTCATTTTCTCTTCCGTATTTAATATTAACTGCGCTGTATTTTTCTGTAACTTTCATAATTTTGCATCGTTTAGAATTTAGTTTACCATTAGTAAAGTATTATTCCCTCGTCTGTATTTGGAGTTTGTTTCTAGTAAGACTTTGTTTTATGAAGACTGAAATGTAACTGTATTAATGTAAAGAATAATGATTTGCTAACTACTGTTCGAGATATTTATTTACTGTAAGATATCCCCTTGTTAAATCGATGACGGACATTATCTCGTGTAAAGATTTTGGGGAGAGAAAAAATTACGTAACCTGATTTCCCCAACTTTTGATCAATTTTCTTGTATATTTAGTGAGAGTTTTAAACGCTGTTTTATCATTCCCTGAATACTTTTTTAAAGTTCGCGCTTTTTTCATTTTAACTAAATAACTTCAATTAAACTTTCGGGCTTTTTCTCAAGTTGGTCGCGATGCTTCAGAACTAATTTTCTCTGTTGGGAAGTACAAGAAAAGGTTCGAAAAATAGGTTTAAAAGTTGTAAAACATATTTGAAAACAAATTGTGATACAGTCCCTGGGAAATTTGTCGCCCAGTAATGGTCAGTAACTACGGTGGCATGGCCTTAAATACACTCATTTACATAAATGCATATGTATCATATATAGATATACATTTTCTGTTTAATCATGAACGTTCCAACACACACACACATATATATATATATAATATAATATATATATATATATATATATATATAGATATATACTATATATATATATTATATATATCCTATCTATATATATATATATAAAAAGAAAAATTCCTTGTGAAAATGCTCATGGTTTTATTGGAACTGAATGAAAAGTTTACACCTTTCCGGAGAAACTAGCTTTAGATTGGACACATAAGCGTAGTCACTGTCTTGTCTAGCTTAAAAATGAGATTGTTAGTTTATCAGTAATTTTTTTCATGTAGTAATGATTAGATTTTATTTAATATATCCGATGTTGATGGCTAGATAGGTCTGATTACCTCTTGGTTGCTAGTTTTGGTCTTTGTACTTCACGTAAATCACATAAGTCAAATTTTAATACCTTCTTGATCTTTCCATTATTTTAATTATTGTATATTGTAGATCTGTTTCGTTATTGATCCATTTTAAATTTGAGCCACCAACTATTTTGTCTGCATTTTATGTTTCTTCTGATGAAGTCTTTGTTTTCGTTTATCCTGTCAAATACCACTTATTTTCACATTTTCATTAAAAATAATGATTAGCTATTATGTTTCTCACTGTTCTGATAAACACCATCTGTGTCGTAATTCAAATTTCTTCACAGATTTACAAAATTCCAGTTGTGAAAGAGTTAATATGATGGTGAATAACAGTGTAACAGTAGCACTCAGCCACTTCCTATCCTCTTCAAACACTGAGGAGAACGAGAAGTTTGGAACTAACTTGAATACCGAGTATAATTAATCCTCATAATGATTAATATTAAATAGGCATTGCTTATGTAATTGCAGTAACCATATTGCCCCCTTATCTTCAGTCTGTGTATGGAGAATTAAATGTTAAGTTAGAGTTTTAAAGTCAGATGTCCTCTCTTCAGCACTGTGGTCATTAGTTGGGTCTGTCTTCCTTATCCTCTGCATCCCAAATGCAAGGAAGCTCTTGACAAAGTAAGATGATATTTATGTAAATGGGGATCCGAGTAAAAATTCTGGGAAAACGTTCAAATTTCTAAAACAGTAACTACTTACAGTGTCTATTCTTTAGTTCATAGTCCTTCAGTGATGCCTAGACTTTCGAGGTATTTTCATTTCTCAATTCCAGCTTTTATTTTACTTTATTATCGATATTAATTACACCGTTTATGCATTTTCTTTATATGATATTTATGTGGATCATTATCATTTGGTCGCACCAGAAAGTCGTCTTTATTTTTATTTTCTTGTTAAAAGCAAGACTTGAATCTTCCAGTTAAAAGCAAGACTTGAATCTTCCATTAACACTAAACAACTTGGCATGTTCTTGAACACTCATATCCTTCAGTTACTTAGTCCTCTATACTTTAATTTTACGATGGTAAACTGCTTCAAATTTTTTAAACAGTTCATAAATACCTTTTCTTTGAACTTCATGTCCCTTCTTAGTTCCATTTAATATTAACAGATACAGTGCGTTTATATTTTTAAACTATATGTCTTCCGCTCTCAAAGGGAGTCACTCCAGGTAATTTGGAGGAATTGACTGTCCCTTTGCCCGTTTTTCTTAATATTTCATTGCTAGAGTCAATAGAGGTGTAATGAGTCATATCCTTTTTACACACACAAACGCACACCTTATTGTCAAATTAATTTTTTCTTGAGAAGTAGCTCATTCTAAAAGACGGAATGAATAAGTAACTGTCATCTCTGCTCAAACCCAGAAAGAATAAGTGCTAATCCTGGCGAGGATTAATCCACCTATCATGATTTTCTCAAGGTATGGTAAATTGGATGTTTAGGATATATATATACATATATTATATATATATATATATATATATATATATATATATATTATATTATCCTATATCATATACCAGCAATATTTAACAATTCTTTTGCACAATTTTAGTAACAAAAGAGAGCACAACGGATAGGATATTAAATATATAAATAATATTAGGTTAACCGTGGTTAACCTCTGAAACTTGAAGCTACAAGGGGCTTCTCTGGAGTGGAATGGTGAACTACAGTTTGTAACCTTACGTGGAAGTTCAGCAAAAGTACTCTCGTCCCCTGGAAGGGAAATTTACGACAATGAAATACTAGTTAATATGCACAGATACGCTAATCCACTTAACCATTCACTTACACTGCACTATTTGACTTACACAGATTATTTATACTAATGGACATAGCAATAAGTCATATACTTAATTACACATGGCAGCAGCTATATTTACAAATGGTTAGCGCATAGACATTATGAAGAGAGGCTACTCTCAGGCAAGGGGAAACGGTCTTAAGCAAAGCCCGCCTCGAGGGCACGCCGGAGGGTAGGAGAGGGAAGGAACAAAGGATCGGTTGATAGGATTTCTTTCTGTACGGATAGGAGGGAAGGATGCAATGTTATCTTGGGGAAGGAGGAAGGATAGGTTAGGGTACAAGGTTCTCATACAACAAACATCTACCTTGTAAGGGAGAGACAGTTGCCTCTCGGAAGGGGCAGACAGAGAACAGCACGTCCACCTGGTAAGACTCTCAATCGGTGAAGAAGGGCCACCCACGCTTCAGCTTCCTCCCCCTCATCCTTTGAAAGTGGGGGTTTACTTCCTTGTGAAGTTTGGAAACCACCAGGGCTCAATACAACATCCAAAATGACAGAGGTAAATACATGAACAAACAACATGGGGCCAAGGTGTCTCCTCAGTTTGTGAAGCTGGGGGAGGCCACCAGGGCCCAATACAGCATTCATACAGCCTACAGTCTAAGTTCTATACATACATGACATTGTGCGTCAGGCACTAATGCCGAGAAATCACGTCTGCTATCTTATTGTCTGTGCCCTTGATGTGCTCAACTTTCCAGTTTTAGTCCTGGAGATCCACACACCACCTCATGAGCCTCTTATTTTGTTACGGAACTGAGTGAGGTAGATTAGAGGATTATGGTCCATCAGGACTGACAGTGGGAACTTAGGGTCAGCATGGTAGGATTCAAAATGTTTAAGGGCTAAGTCCATGCCAAGTAGCTCCTTCTCAATCGTACTATACCTCGTCTGAGCTGGGTTCAATTTCTTTGAGAAATAGGAGACAGGGTGACGCACCTGGTTTTCCTCGAGGAGGATGACAGCACCGACCCTTACATCGCTGGCGTCTAATGCTATTGAGAAAGGCTTAGAGAAATCAGGTGTGTGGAGCACTGGGCGACTCATGAGGACCCTTTTCAGATGGTCATAGGCCTCCCGACATTCCTCTGTACACCGGAACTGGTTATCTCCCTTGAATAGGTCAGTGATGGGAGCGGCTACTTGGGAGAAGTTTGGCACAAACTGCACCATTCCCAGGAACCGCTGGGCTTCCTTCTTAGTTTTTGGATAGGGCATATTCTGTACAGCAAGGATGTTGGCATCCTTTGGCATTATTTTGTCCCCTCCTACCTGGTGGCCCAGTTATGTGATCTCGGACACTCCCAAGGTACACTTCTTCAGGTTGATGACCAAATTGGCTTTCTGGAGGGCGCCCAGCACCTTTTTTAGGGTCTGGAGGTGTTCTTCCCACGTTTTGGAGTAAATGACAATGTCGTCTATGTAGACCACACAGTTAGGAATCCCTGCTAGCGCCTTGTTCCTGAGTTTCTGAAAACAGCTAGGTGCATTCCTTAGACCAAAAGGCATCACCCGACACTGGTAAAGCCCGTCCCGTGTAATGAATGCAGTCAGGGGCCATGACTCCTTGACCAATGGTACCTGCCAGTAACCCTTCTCTAGGTCTATCTTACTTAGGAATGGAAATTCGCCTAGGCTCTCCAAGCAATCATCGATGCATGGGAGCGGGTAGGATTCCGGTTTGGTCACTGCATTCAACTTGCAAAAGTCGATGCAGAGTCGGTCTCCTCCTCCCTCCTTTGGCACCAGGACTACAGGGGATGCCCAAGGGCTCTCACTCTCCTCAATGAGACCCAAGCTGAGTTGTAGTTTAACCTGTGCCGCCACCCGTTCAGCTGGGGGTTAAGCCGGTAGTAATTTTGCCGGATGGGCCTTGTTCCCTCAAGCAAGTCAATCTTGTGCTCCAAGAGCTGGGTGCGACTTAGTGTGTCTCGCATGACCTGTGGGTGCTGAGGAGTAATTCCCTGATGTTATTCTTCTTCGCCGTATCTAATGCAGGGGTGATCAGTTCAAAATTGGCCAGGACATCCGAATTACTCTTGGGTGAGGAAACCTGGGTGACTGTCCCCACCATTTTGCCCCTCTGGTGGTAGGGCTTAAGGAGATTGATATGGAGCCACTTAGCCTGCCTAGTGCCCCAATCCACTAGATAGTTTAATTTGCCCTTCTTTTCCAGAATCTTGTAGCAGCCCATGAACCTTGCGCTTAGAGGCCTCCGCTCTACAGTGCGGATCCAGTGCGGAGAACTAGAACTTGGTCTCCCACTTCAAAACTCCGTTCCTGAGTCTCCCGATCCACCCGACTCTTCATACTACTCTGTGCCACTGTCTCTGAAGCTTTGGCAACTTCCCATGCAGTCCGTAATTTAGCCTGTATGTCCAGCAGCTCTTCCAGCCAGGAGGCCTTGGAGGGGTTTTCCCAAGCCTCATAGAGTATATCTAGGGGCCCACGTATGGAGTGAGCATATAGCAGCTCAAAAGGACTGTACCCGGTGGTTTCTAAGCGTGCCTGGCCGGAGGCAAACAGAGGTGTAGGGCAAATTTTCCTCCCATTCAGGGGAGCCAGTCTCTCCTAACTTTGTCAAGACTGTCTTCAGTGTTTGGTGGGAGTGTTCCACATGGCTCTGGCTCTCTGGATGGTATGCTGTAGAGGTCCGGTGGCGAATGCCATGGCAGTCCATCGCCTCCTTTAACTCCTTTGCTACGAAGTGGGAGCCCTTGTCCGACTGAATGGTGGCAGGGAAACCAAACCTACAAAAGAACTGGGTCAGTCCCCTGACAGCGTAGCGGGCGTTGGCACTTTGGGTTGGAATGGCTCTTGGGTATCAAGTGAACCGATCAATCATCGTCAGTAGGTAACAATTTCCATGTTTACTTCTTGGCATGGGACCCACATAATCTACCAAGACATCATGTTAGGGAATGCCCACAGAAGGGATGGGCTGGAGAGGTGCCCTTGGCACTACCTGGTTTGGGTTCCCAGCGATCTGGCAGGGCAAGCAGGAGGCTACGTAAGCCTTAACACTCTTGGGCAGGCCTGGCCAGA
This sequence comes from Macrobrachium nipponense, assembly GCF_015104395.2. Classification (NCBI taxonomy): domain Eukaryota; kingdom Metazoa; phylum Arthropoda; class Malacostraca; order Decapoda; family Palaemonidae; genus Macrobrachium; species Macrobrachium nipponense. Next base: position 32,143,152 of record NC_061089.1, read on the forward strand.
AGAATTGACGCTGGATTTGCTGGGTAGTGCGTTTCATGCCAAAGTGTCCTCCCAGTCCCCTCATGGGCCATGCGCAACACAGCTAATCTAAGGTTACGGGGAACAACTACTTGCCGGTGTAGCGCTTCAGCGGGTTCTTCGGCACCTCGGGTGACTCTGAGGAGCACCTCATCCTTCAACAAAAAGTTCTCCTTAGAGAGATTCAGTATTTCTGCTTCATCCAAATAGGCAGCTTCCCGATAAGGGTTAAGGGTCTCATCCAACTGTTGGAAATGTATGAGCTCGGTCCTGCTCCTTATGGTGGCTGGGGTGACAGGAGCCTTACTGGTGCCTCCTGGGTCCCCTGAGCTGGTGCTTGGTGGAGAACTATCCACGGAAGTGGTAAGCAGCACAGTAGGGTCTTGTGTATGAAGCTCGGACTCATGGCTGGGAGATGAGGGCTCTTGATCCTCCTCCTTTAGCCAGGTTAATTCTCCCAGGTCAATCCCAGCAAGCCACTTTTCATCTTCTACAGGTGCTGTATCCAAAGGTTCAGGCTCAGGCTCAGGCTCAGGCTCAGCTGCTTTCATGCACCTTAGGGGCACACGCTGCACTCCCTCCAGGAGGTCCCTACCCAGGAGCAGGTCATAACCCTCACGGCCTAAGTCAATCGTGACTCCCAACCTGCACTCTTGGCTGAGCTGGGGCATTGTCACTCTCAACTAGACCGTGGGGAGGTCCATGGTAACTCTCTCAATCCACCGGACAGTCATACACTCATCCTGCCGGACTTGGGCGCCAGCAGGTACCTGGTGCCACAAGATTAGGGAAACATCTGAACCCGGATCCTTGAATGCTCGAACCAACTGTGGAGGGGTGCCTCCTTCAAGTGGGGCTACGGTGATCTCCCCTTCTGCGGGCCGCCCCCGTGATGCGCCCTGAGTAGCGATAGAGAGGACAACTGGGTTTGGAGCTGAGGTTCGGCTAGGGCATTGTGAATAGTTCTTAGTGTGGCCGTAGACCTTGCAAACCTCACAGTATACTTTGGCAAAGCTCCTTTTTGGCCATTTACCCTTGGCTTTGGACTTAGGGCTCGTATCCGAAGGGGCAGCCGCTGGTGTTGACTGCTTTGTCGGGCAGTCTGCTTCAGTGTGGTTGGATTTGACACCGAGGCTGCACTTAGCAGAAGAAGGTGGTTTTTGTTAGGCTTACCAGCTAGAGCAGAGGCAGTGGGTGAAGCAGTGTGCTGGGACCCCAAGTTATGCCGGACGAGCTCGTATTCATTGGCATACTCGCAACAAGCCCTAAAGGTGGTTGGCTTCTTCTCGGTAATGTAGAGAGAGAGCTCTGGTGGGGCATTCTTATGGAAGTCCTCAATTTTGAAAAGCTTGAGGAGGCCCTCAATGGTAGTGCACTTCGCAGCCCCAAGCCAGAGGGTGTAGAGCCTATCCCTCTGAAAAGCCCAGTCAGCCCAAGGTTGCATGGGGGGCTTGGGTTGTCCATACCACTGATGGCACCAATGTTCAGGGCTCAGCTTGTAAGCCTCTATTACGGCCTTCGGACAGCCTCGAAATCTCCTTGTCGATCAACGGGCAAGGCGGAATGAGCAGCCTTCCCTTTTCCTTGCATATGCTTGGCCAGAAGTAGAGCCTTCATCTCCCCTGCCACAGCACACGTCTGGAACACTGACTCCACTTCGTTTAGCCACCTTACAGGATCCTTATCGTCCCACTGAGGAATGAGAGTACGGACAGGCAAGGATGGGTAGCCTGGCCCAGGTAGTGGAGTACCATTAGGTGGAGCTTGTGAGGATTGGAGCTGGGCCAATTCAATGCCTTTGTCCCTCATCTTTAATTCATGGTCTTGCCGTTCCTTCTCTCTTTCACTCTCTGGCTCTTCCTTCTCTCTTTCTCTCCTGCTCTCGCTCTGTCTCTTCCTTCTCTCTTTCTCTCTCCTCCTTCCTTCGCTCCCTGGCTTCTTTCTGGGCTTCTCGGACAAATTCTTGCAATTCTGTTCCCCCATAGCTGAGCCTCTCTCCCAATTCAAGCATAGCCTGAACCTCAGTGGCGGTCATTTTGCTAATTTCCTCGAAATGACTACTAGATCACCCTCAACAATAATTTGTAAGAGGGGTGCTGGCCATGCAAGCAATTGCACGGAAGAGAAAGACACTCTAGCCAAAGCAGAAGTCAGGCAGCAGGAAGGATACAGAGCGGTGCAGAGGTGCACCATGACCGATAATTGTACCTGGAAGAGACTACACTGTAGAGGTCTGCAAATGACAGGAATACACAGCTAGGGGTGTACCTGTAACTTATATGGCATTAAGCCGTAAACTGGAATCACAGCGATGGGTGATCCTGAAAGTTAGCTAGAAAAATGGACCTACGGCAGGATTCACAGCGATGGGTGATCCCCTAGGCTAGCTTAAAAAATAGGCCTATGGCAGGAATCACAGCGATGGGTGATCCCCTAGGCTAGCTAGAATAATAGACCTATGGCAGGAATCCCAGCGAGGGGTAATCCCCTAGGCTAGCTTGAAAAATAGGCCTATGGCAGGAATCACAGCGATGGTTGATCCACTAGGCTAGCTGGAATAATAGGCCAATGGTAGGAATCACAGCGATGAGTGATCCCCTAGGCTAGCTTGAATAATAGGCCTATGGCAGGAATCACAGCGATGGATATCCCCTAGGCTAGCAAGAATAATAGACCAATGGCAGGAATCCCAGCGAGGGGTGATCCCCTAGGCTAGCTATTAAAATTAGGGTTTGTAGTTGTGGCTGTCTGTTTAAGGGTACAATAAGAATTCTAAAGGTAAACAAACGTCTAAAATAGCACAACTTTAAAATGACCGGGGTGGGGGGGGTTTGTTTAAGCGTAAGATAAGATTGCGTAGGAACTGCTATTTTGGTTTAGCTGGCAATCAATGGCACACTCATTAATTTTACTTCACTAGAGATGATTAACCCCAATAACTAATCCCTTCACTTAAAATAAATGAATTATGTCCACCAAAAAGTTAATAGAAAGATCATCTACCACAATTAATAATATGAAATCTTAAACTGAACGATTTAGCGCAACCTACAGGAATTATTTTTCCCAACCATTTACATATGCCTATCTCACTAGGTGGAAAAAATGACAAAGTAACGAGGCATATACCGTTATTTACCTTTCCTCACACTGAAAAAGTTTGCCCTACTGACATAAACACGTAAAGTCGGAGCTCGAAGCAAAGCAACAGTGTCTCCGTTCCGGGTTATGTGTGTGTGGGGCTAGCCCTTTGTTTACTACCGTCCAAAAGCTAAGTTTGGTAAAAAGAAAAAATAATTCTTAAATCATAATTATTTTGAAATCCAAGGATATAATTGCATTAAATATAATAAGAACAACCTAACACGACGATTTCCGTTGCTATCTATGAACGATATTGAAACTCGTTATGGAAAATCGTTTAAACACTTGACGGTTGGCTGCCCTGCAGGCTAGAAGCGTTCATGCACACACTCATACATTTTGTTTTCGCGAGATTTTAAACAAGAGGCTATTGCACAACCAACGCACTTTCTTTAAAATTTAAGATGTAAAAATGAACGTAAAACACATTGATTGTTTTTGCGTTATGATTACGAACGTTAGTGGGAATTTATATTCCTATCTGCCCTGTTTATTATTATGCAAATCCCTGGTTAACACTTACGAGAGATTTTAACGAAATATTAAAGTTATCTTGGCTATTGCGCTTCCACGGTTCCAACTCCAGTTATAATTTAATTTACTCAAAAGGGAAGTTAAGGTTCATCTTAGTCACCAAAGATAGAAAGGGGAATATTTACTTTAAAACAAAGATATTAACCACCTATCATAGCGAATCCTAGCTTTGGTCGCCAGTCTTACGTTACACCTTTGCGCAGGCCTTAATTATTCATTAGCACATGTGTATCATAATTTATATAGATAAAAAGAAGGGAGTTTGGGGGAAGAGAGAGGAGAGATTTTGAACTAAAAGTACATACTACCGTTAGGGTCAACAGATAGTCATTGAGACCTCCATTATTTTCCCATTGTCTTCATTTCTCCAAGCAGCAGATAGCTGACGCCATTAGCTACCACGAACGGTAATTACGGTAGTAAACTGACACACGCAATAAATGTATTTAACAATTCCTTTACACAATTTTAGTAACAAAAGAGAGCACAACGGATAGGATATTAAATATATAAATAATATTAGGTTAACCGTGGTTAACCGCTGAAGCTTGAAGGTGCAAGGGGTTTCTCTAGAGTGGAATGGTGAACTACAGTTCGTAACCTTACGTGGAAGTTCAGCAAAAGTACTCTCGTCCCCTGGAAGGGAAATTTACGACAATGAAACACTAGTTAATATGCACAGATACTCTAATCCACTTAACCATTCACTTACACTGCACTATTTGACTTATACAGATTATTTATACTAATGGACGTAGCAATAAGTCTTATACTTAATTACACATGGCAGCAGCTATAGTTACAAATGGTTAGAGCTTAGGGGAAACGGTCTTAAGCAAAGCCCGCCTCGAGGGCACGCCGGAGGGTAGGAGAGGGAAGGAACAAAGGATTGGTAGATAGGATTTCTTTCTGTACGGATACGAGGGAAGGATGGGATGTTATCCTGGGGAAGGAGGAAGGATAGGTTAGGGAACGAGGTTCTCATACAACAGACACCTACCTTGTAAGGGAGAGACAGTTGCCTCTCGGAAGGGGCGGACAAAGGACAGCATGTCCACCTCGTAAGACTCTCATTCGGTGAAGAAGGGCCACCAACGCTTCAGCTTCCTCTCCCTCATCCTTTGAAAGTGGCGGTTTACTTCCTTGGATGGTTTTCTACTGGTCAGCGACCTTTGGTCCCTTTTGTCTTAGGCCTAGACTTGCATCATAATTCCCCATTTAAGGGGTGCCAACTTGGCGCTGTCGTCTTGCGGTGGCGTCTGAAAGTAAGAGACCTCGGGGAGGAGACTGCTCTAGGGTAGGTGGGTGTGTGGCGGTGCTCTGGGTAGGGTCACCAAGCTTGCATTCGTTCAAATTCCCATGCTGCTTCTCTCGTATGAGAGGATAAAATGGCAGAACGGCCGTCACGAATGACTATATATATATATATATATATATATATATATATTATATATATATATATATATATTATATTATATTATATATATATATATATATATATATATATATATCACGTTAACACGCTATAAACATAAAATGTATTTCAAGCCACGAGAGAAAGCGTGAACTGTGTCATGTTCCAGTTCTTTCGTCTCACTGAAGTCTTCAGACTCACAATGAAAGAGAAACACCGATAAAATAGAATTTATACCTGATTTACGTTATTCTTGACGTCAGCATCTTGAATCATGACCTCAGATGAATCATCTTTAGCAAAGGTTCAGTAAAATCATTAAACTGGATTCCTGCGTCAGCCTTTGCCCAGTCAATTCTCTGGATTTATTTAAGCCCATCGACTGCTAAGGTATTTTTGATAGACCCTTTGAGACTGTATTTTAGCTTGTTTGATCCATATATATGTGAGTGCATAATATATATAATATATAAATATATATATATATATATAAATATATATATATATATATATATATATACATACATACATACATACATACATACATACATACATACTACAAATACAATACATACATACATACATACATACATATATAGCTATATATATATATATATATATATATATATATATATATATTCTGCTTTAGATGTTAGTCTAAATGTAATTAATGACATCCTGAACAAGTGATATTCTGGATTACGTTACTAATTCAATGTTATTTTTTATTGACATATTGCTCTTAATGTTATATTTAAACTATCCCTGTATTCAGTATATTTCTAACGTAAACATTTTTGTCAACATTTCATGCAAAAGAAGACAGTACGATATATATTAATATTTTCGTTTTGTAAAAAAAAAATGCTTGAGAAAAGATTATAAGCACTTTCCTTTGTGTACTTTGTCCTACATAATCTCGAAGGCCATAGGCACAAAGGTCTTATGTAATCTTAGAACCCTTTGGTACAAAGGGGAAAATATATATTATGAATCACCTGAATAGAGGTGTACATAGGGTAAGTTATTTAGTAGTCTTTATGAATATGGAAAACTCAAATTTGATTGTCAAACAATTAAGACATATATGAGAGGAATATTGCCGCAACATATACAATAGGGAAGATGGCATTTGCATGTATCTATTTTCGAAAGTAGGTATATAGAAATGGAGGTAAAGATAGAAATGAAAGTAAATGAAACAAAAATAGAAATAATATTGCTCTTTATTTGCAAGTCCCCGACCACGACGGTTTCAGTTCGCCAGTGGTAATGAGATATTGTGTCGACTCAGGTTTCGATGTGTTTGTTTGCAGGAATGACAGACGTTACCTGTGATATGCGTATAATTAGCGTGTCCGCCGGCGTAAAAGAATAAGGATTCCTTTTGATAGCATTGCGTAAAGTTCAGTTAATTATGCTTATTCGAGTAAACAGCACTGCCCAAAATAGAGAAGAATTTCATTCCCGCTGCCTGTTTCGGGAAAGGGTTTCGGCACCTTTGACTCAGCAGGTATTGTAATTTGTTCGAAACATCTCAAAACTTTAGATTCGATATTTTGTGTGTTTTTATGTGTGTGTATTTATATAAATGATGTGTGTGTGTGTATATATATATATATATATATATATATATATATATATATATATATATATATATATATATATATATATATTACTTTCATTAAATTGTAAACATATCCAAGAATTGAGACAGTTTTGTCTTTTGTTTTTTGTTGAACTGTTCTAAACGCAAACTACCAGACTTGTGGGTATTTTATGCGTATTTTGTAAACACAAATGTTGTCAGCCGTTTGGTTGGAAGTTATCGTGTATCTGTGTTTGTGCATTTCTGTTAATTATATCAGAATTTTAGATTTGAATATGCTTTAAATCCATTTGTACTCAGTTATTCTAAACACTTCAGACCTTTTACAAAATACTTATTTCATATCCTTAACCTGTGAGATTTATAAAGGTAACCTCGTTTTATATTCGATTTGTTCAATTACCAAAAAAACTTGAATTTTTTTTTTTTTTTTTTCATACTACTTTCAGACCTTTTGATTCAAACTTGTGTTATGTTAGTTTATTGTTCATTGAATATGATCACATCAAACCCAACAGTCAAGTTTTTAATTGTATTTGTTTAATTTATTCTATACACATTAGACCGTTACGTTTTATTCATTCATTGTCAACACAGCAAAAGTTTACTTTCAGATTTGTTTCATATCAAGTCCTTAGTCAGACTTAACATGTTTCATACCAGTGTTGAGTTATTATATGCAGGTCAGACCTTTCGTTTTGAACGCGATATACTCTCCTGTTTATTCATTTACGTAATTAATGAATTTGTAATTGATTGATTGATTGATTTAGTGATACAGTTTGAGTCTTTTGAACTTTCAAATATGTTCAGTTTATATACGCTGCAACATACGGTAACTGTTTCAGTAATACCTCGTTTGTTCTCAAACGCTTGTTTGCGTGGATGTTCAATTCCTTTACGTAGTTTGTCTTGTTCTTTAGCATTTTTCATTGCAAAACCTGCGAGATATTCAAGTGTTTATATTCCGAATTTGTAACGCTTTTATTTTCCCTGTGGATAGAATTGCATCTCTCATTTTCTCAGATTCCTCTTGAACTTACATTTCGTCACCTCTCTTAGTGTTTTTATTTTATTCATCGCATCTTAATTGTACATATCCTTCCCATAATCTTTTCAGAAGTTGGTTTTGTACTTATTGTACGGGTTCTCATCATTATATTCATAGTTCTTTACCCCATGAATACCTTTCCATTTATTATGTTCATTGTTATTTTGTTTTTCCCATTAATAAACTTGTCAACAATTACATTCATAACTTAATCAGGACGAAATTCGTTTCGTTTTACTTTTTCAGTTCCATAAAATAATGACTCCCCTCCATTATATTCCTAATTTAATTTCTTCACTGCCAATTTTCTTTTCGTCAAGTATAGAATTAACTTTTTTCTGCATTAATTTTCCGTTCATTACGGTGATAATTTAATGAGCACTCGTTTATCACTTAAATAATTTGATTTTTCCATAATAGTTTTACATATGTAAAGTTTTTTTATACCAGTTTTCCATAATTATATTAACCTGTATTGTATAGATAATGTCATTTCTAAAATTATTTTCCATGTGTTATGTTGCTAATTTCTTTCCACAGTGACTTTTCTGCTTATTTTTTCCGTGTTACATTTTTCCCACAATGCGTTTTTATGGATTATTCTCGTAGTGTCATCTTTTCTTTTCCTCTGTTATATGATGCACATGAGAAGTATGGTTGCAACATTGCATTTACCAGGTGTCCTTTGAATTTTCTTCTGGGAAATATTACTCGTCATTTTCTTTGTGTTCTTTTATCTTACATGATCTCTCTCTCTCTCTCTCTCTCTCTCTCTCTCTCTCTCTCTCTCTCTCTCTCTCTCTCTCTCTCTCTAGGATTTATAGAATCATTGATAAATCTCCGATCATCACTTAGTCCTTCGGGATTAGTTTCTGGGCACAAACTCTGTTCCCAGGCTCAGAGATATCCCGTCGCCTTTACTCTTAACCTTTGAGTTTCTAGCAAATCATTTTTCGTTTATTTTCGTGCACATCTCACCTCTGTTCCATCTGGTATCTCATTCTCTCTCATTTCCTTTCCTTTGAAGATACCTCCTGGAAATCCTCTATTTATTCATATGGTCTGGTCGAGTTTTCATCCTATTTTATTTTATTTTCGTTATCGCTTTTTTCTTTACACCCTTCATGAAATATTTTATCTATTTATACAACAATTCTTCATAGACCAGTTATTTTTTATACACGAAAAAGTTTGGTATATAGGAGTCTATTCGTCTGTAGGGCGGTTTTAACCAGAGGGCCACATTAGGCCTTTTAACCCCTTAGCACCCTGCCCTGAGGCAAGGTCTCTGTCCCAACAAAGCCAGCTTAATCTAACCCAACCACCACCAGCCCGACTCTTTGATTGTCCTCGTATTCCATTCCAATTTGAGCCTGTAGTCCACAGTTCGAGATGCACATTGAGTTGTTACTTTTTGTGCTGTATGGTGTTTTGTCGTGTCAGAATTTATAATTTTGTTTTAGTTTATTTTATGTTTAGTTTTTTCTTGTGTTTTCTGTGATCAGATGTAAAACAATCCAATAATTATTGTCTCTTTGCCTTTTTTATAATTTTTCTAACTTCAGAAATCCTTTTGTATTTCGATGATCAGTATTTTTTTTTATTCATTCCTCTCCATTGTTTGTCCTTTTCCAGTATACATTAGAGATGTCTTGTATCTGCGTGTTAACTGTCTTCATTCACAAAGTTCCTCTGACTACATTGCAAGCTACCCCCCCCCCCCCCTCTTTCCCCCCTCCTCCTCTCAGTCCTTCCCTCCTTTTAGTCCCCGTTGCCTTCTGCCGCATTCCATTATCAGAGTTCCTTTTCCAGCCTGGAAATCTCGAGTGCAATTTCGAAGTCACTTGTCTTTGATTCCCATTCCCATTCCGAGATTCTCCCCCACACTCTGGTTCTCGTTCCTGTTCCAAGTCCCGTCGAGGGTCGAGCTATCACAAGTTTGAAAAAGTTTCATCTGCCTACTAGATTCGTCTCTCTCTCTCTCTCTCTCTCTCCTCTTCCCCCCCCCCCCCTCTCCGTTCCCCTCCCCCACTCCTCTCTCTCCTCCCCCCCTCGTCTCTCTCTCTCTCTTCTCCCTCTTTCTCTCTTCTCCCTCTCTCTCTCTCTCTCTTTCTTTTCATCACACACACACACACAGTCCTAATGAATATATTTAATTGTTTGCCACCATTTTCTTCCTCTGTGTCTCTCTCTGTGTAGATGAAATAAAAAAGTAATCTCTCTCGCTCTCTCTCTCTCTCTCTTGCTCTTAATAGGAATATATATATATATATATATATATATATATATATATATATATATATATATATATATATGTGTAGTAGTATGTATGTATGTATGTATGTATGTGTAGACATTATCTCTCTGTCCAGAGGAATCTCTCTCTCTCTCTCTCTCTCTCTCTCTCTCTCTCTCGTGGTCCTCCAACCCGATAACTTATGCATATATACATACTCTCTCACATCCCATCAGGTCACTTATTGGTAAACTCGATTTGTTGTCTGCGAGAAGCCTCCTTTCCTTCCTCCTCCCTACCTCCTCCTCCTCCTCTCCTCCTCCTCCTCCTCCTCCTCTCCTCCTCTCGTACCCTATGCTGTTGCTCTATGAGTAGACTAGAATGAAATGATCAGTAATTATGTGTAGGTATTCTCATGCTTTCTTTCAACACTGCTTTCTTGTCCAGTCCTGTTCAGTACCTGTGCATAGTTATAAGTAGATACGTATGCTGATGATTTGTTTAATCCTTTGAAATTCAATCATATTAAGAGCTGAGTAGGCAGTGAGAAGCTCTCTGAAAATATTTAAGTAATCTAGGCATCAAAACCAATATAATAATAAAATAATAATAATAATAATAATATAATAATAATAATAATAATAATAATAATAATGATAATTATAATAACCGAATATCTACTTGCATTGAGCGCCAGTGATTTAATTCGTAGGCTGTCGTTGGTGCCAAAGGAAACGAACACCTCAATTAAATCAGTAAAGCCGGAGCAGGAGCATTCGGACGTTTTTATTCGTGATAATCTCTCCTCTTGACTGGGAGCTATCACACCATGGCTGGTGAGGGGGAAGATCCGCATGAATAAAGAATTCAGTAACTTAAATATAGGCGCAGGGGATTCACATATACCGCAGGGATACTAGGATACTATAATAGCAACGGAAATGATATCTCATAGTAATGCAGTGAAACTTGATCAGAGAAAAACTAGAATTACCAATAAGAAAACTCATTCAGAGAGATTGCCAGTCACCCTCACCAGTTCACACAGGATTCCAAGAATAAAAGGGGAGATTTGTGATTTATTTTTAAGTTCTTTTGAAAGGGAAGCTTGGTTGCGGAGGAGTTCTTTGTGGGAGATATGGGCGAATGTCATCCATAAATTGTATTGGAGGTAGGATTTACAGTATTGTATAAATGCTGTTTTTACCATCTGTCTCCTATTTTATTGTCAGTTCATCCGTCCGTCCGCCTATCTAGAAATTTATATATATATATATATATATATATATATATATATCTATATATATATATATATATATATATATATAAGTCATATCACATTTCCGTGATTCATATACATATATCGAGCTACAATGTCCTTTAATATCTAATTCGCTCTACTCGGAATTAATATATTTTCATATATGCTTAACCGAAGGGAATTTTTTTATCAATAATAGACTTGCCTGGACCCGGGCGCGAACCCATGAAGCCTTTCAAATCCAGGAACGTCAGTGAAGCTTTTACCTACTATACCACCGCAAGAGGCTAAAAGTTCATGTCGCCTCTCACCCTCAAATACTTTTCGCGCTCAGGTAATTCGATGGTTTGGAGACATCAACCCACCTCGACCCAGGTAGCGTTATAGTGCTTTTGACAGCACGTAGCCAATCTATAAGTCATATCACATTTCCGTGATTCATATACATATATCGAGCTACAATGTCCTTTAATATCTAGTTCGCTCTACCTCGGAATTAATATATTTTCATACATGCTTAATTCCGAGGTAGAGCGAATAAAGGACATTGTAGCTCGATATATGTACATGAATCACGGAAATGTGATATGACTTATAGATTGGCTACGTGCTGTCAAAAGCACTACAACGCTACCGGGGTCGAGGTGGGTTGATGTTGTCTCCAAACCAACGAATTACCTGAGTGCGAACGGTATTTGAGGGTGAGAGGCGACTTGAACTTTAAGCCTCCTGCGGTGGTGTAGTAGGTAAAAGCTTCACTGACGTTCCTGGATTTGAAAGGCTCCATGGTTCGCGCCCGGGTCCAGGCAAGTCTATTATCGAGAAAAAATTCCCCTTCGGTTAAGCATATATGAAAATATATTAATTCCAAGGTAGAGCGAATTAGATATTAAAGGA
>NC_061089.1:32157815-32190315 GCF_015104395.2 Macrobrachium nipponense
ATAGTGGCACCACCGTTCGCAATCCATTCTCAGCAGTCAGAGGCGGCTTGATCGCTTCCATGATGGATCGCTGTCAGTTTTCCTGGCCCTTCTCTCTTCCCCCTCTCACTCCTGTTCCCTCACCTTTGCCCGAACTGAAAAAAGTTGTCAGTACCTCGTCTTTTGCTTCGGACCGCAGTGTTCCCACGGGAATGGATGGGGAGGATTTTTTTGATTAGCTGTGTTCCGTTTCATGTTATCCATATTTAATTTTGTTCGTTTTCCAACGCCAAAAATTCGGCGCTGACTAATTGCCTGACTCTGGTGGAGGAGAGAGAGAGAGAGAGAGAGAGAGGAGAGAGAGAGAGAGAGAGAGAGAGAGAGATCATTTGTTTATAACATTTTATCTTTCGTTCATTGTTAAATACAAAGGTATTCATTCATAATATCCTGATATTTTCTCTGTATTATCATAGACGCAACAGATGACATTGCAGAAGTACCTTTAGAAGTTAGCTGAAGATCTGAGAGACCTTACCTTACAGACCTTACATCTTGTTCGGGTTGCCCCAGGTCCCTCAGTGTGAGGCACCTCTAATGTCTACCAGAGAGTTGCTAGTACATCTTCCGGTATATTTTGCATCTTCCAATCTTGGATGGTCTGGGATGCAGTTTAGATATTTGTCGAGCTTATTCTTAAACACATCTACGCTCACTCCTGATATATTCCTCAGATGAGCTGGCAACGCATTGAATAGACGCTGCATTATCGATGCTGGTGCGTAGTGGATTAATGTCCTGTGTGCTTTCCTTATTTTCCTGGTATATTTTTGGGCACTATTAATCTACCTCTGCTTGCTCTTTCTGATATTTTTAGTTCCATGATATTTTCTGCTATTCCTTCTATCTGTTTCCATGCCTGAATTATCATGTAGCGTTCTCTTCTCCTTTCCAGACTATATAATTTTAAGAATTGTAGTCTTTCCCAGTAGTCTAGGTCCTTAACTTCTTCTATTCTAGCTGTAAAGGACCTTTGTACACTCTCTATTTGTGCAATATCCTTTTGATAGTGTGGGTACCATATCATATTGCAATATTCAAGTGGACTACGAACATATGTTTTATAAAGCATAATCATGTGTTCAGCTTTTCTTGTTTTGAAGTGCCGTAACAACATTCCCATTTTTGCTTTACATTTTGCCAACAGAGTTGCTATTTGATCATTGCATAACATGTTCCTATTCATCATCACACCAAGGTCTTTAACTGCTTCCTTATTTGTGATGGTCTCATTATTAGGTCCCTTATATGCATATAGCTTTCTTTCTCTGTCTCCATAATTTATTGATTCAAATTTATCAGAGTTAAATACCATCCTATTTACCTCTGCCCAATCATATACTTTGTTAAGGTCTCTTTGTAGAGCGTTCCTATCTTCATCACAAGTAATTTCTCTACTTATTCTTGTGTCATCTGCGAAACTACTCACTACCGAATCCTTAACATTATTGTCTAGTCTTCAATCATAATAACAAACAGTATTGCAGCTAACACCGTACCTTGCGGCACACCGGATATTACCTTGGCTTCATCCGATTTTCTCGTCGTTTGCAATAACTATCTGTTTTCTGTTGTGTAAAAATTCTTTTAACCATCTTCCTACTTTATCCACGATATTGTGTTTTCTAATTTTCTTCGCTAATATATTATGGTCTACTTTATCAAAAGCTTTTGCAAAGTCTAAATAAACCACATCTGTCATTTCCGCTTTTCATATTTTTGAATATGTTTTCACGGTGGACTAACAGTTGGGTTTGTGTACTTTTTCCGGGTACGAAACCATGTTGTCCTTTATTAAACAAATTATTTTTTATTAAATGTTTCATAATATTTTTCTTCATTACCCTTTCATACACTTTCATTATATGTGATGTTAGACTCACAGGCCTATAATTACTTGCCTCTAGTCTTGATCCACTTTGAAAGTAGGGGTAATATACGCTAATTTGTGCTCATCATATATCTTGCCTGTATACTACACTTTGTCTTAATAATATTGCAAGTGGCTTTGCGATAGAATGAACTACTTTCTTTAACAAAATAGCAGGAATTCCATCAGGCCCTGCAGCAGCTCCATTTTTAATTTCATTAATAGCCTGCACAATATCAGCTTCATTAATATCTATGTCAGCTAAATATTCACTATTTTCATCCCTTACTTCTATATCATTATCTTCATTATCTATTCTAGGGGTGAATTCTCTCTTATATCGTTCTGCCAGTATGTTGCAAATTTCCTTTTTTTCATTCGTTAATCTCCCTTCAATTCTCAGAGGGCCTATTTCTATTCTTCTTTTATTCATCTTCTTCGCATATGAGTATAATAGTTTGGGGTTTTGCTTGATATTTAATAGGGTTTTTTCTTCCAAGTCCGTTTTTCATTTTCTTTTGATTGTATAATCTTTTTTTCTGCATTTTCTATCTTACTTTTTAGTTCTATAACTTTCCATGCATTTTTTTCTTTTGCAAGACCTTTTTTCCACTTTCTGATTTTCTGGAACAAGATTCTTCTGTCTCTTGGTATGCATGAATGATGTTTTACTTTTCTTCTTCGGTATATATTTTTCCACTATTATCTCCAATATTTTATATAATATCTCCGTATTTACCCTTATGTCATCACTTACGAAAATGTTATCCCAATCTTTGTTTAATTCTTCATTAATTTCTGACCATTATATTTTTACTGTAGAAGTTGTATTTTCCATATCCTTCCCACTTTTTCATTTCTTGCTTATCTCTATTTTCACTTGCTTTGGAATGAACAGTTAATTCTATGACATTATGGTCTGAATACTCGCATTATAAACTATTATTTCTTTAACATAATTCATCTCGTTCACAAATACTAGGTCTAAAGTATTTTGTTCCTTTCTTGTTGGCAGGTGATTTATTTGTTGAATGTTGTATTCTAGTAGCATATCTAATAGCTTTTCAAATTGCCTCTTATCTTCTGCACTACTATTACTCTCTTTTGTATATGTATAAGTACAACCACAATCTCCTATTCGTTCTTTCCATTCTACGAAAGGAAAGTTGAAGTCACCAGATAGGAGAATAGTCCAGTCCTTGTGATTTCTACATATATCATCCAATTTTTCAATTATTAAGTCAAACTCTTTAGTATTAGGAGGTCTATATATTACTATGTTCATCAATTTTCAGATTCAAATTCTACCGCTATTAGTTCACATTCTGAGTTACTATATTTCTCATATATTTTTCCTTGTTTTTTTGTCTTTCCCATATATTGCGGTTCCCCCTTGATTCCTATTTTTTCTATCTGATCTATAAGTTTGGAACCCTTTTATTTGATCATCATTCCCAGTCTGTTGGGAATACCAGGTTTCACTTATATTCATTATATCTATTTTCTTTTCATTTTGGGTTAGTTCTTCTAAGTACTCTATTTTTCTTTTTGAGTTACTCGTAACTAAACCCTGCGCATTCATCACTATGATGGTTTGCGTGTTTTTCTCCTTCATTTAATACTGATAGTAATAAGGATTTTCCCATGTCTCTTTCCTGTTCTGGTATGTTGTTCTTTTTTTCATTTCCAGAAATTCTGACATTAAAAAATCCAACTTTTCCATAATATTTGATCTCCTTCATCATAATTATTCATTTTGTGTCTGAATCTGCAATTTTCTCCGTTTCTGCAATATCCTCTTGCATAATAAATACAGTTATTATCTCTTGAGTAGAATTTCGGAGCTGATGCTTTGAAATTCTTTGCTGACACCTCTGCATATCTCATTGGTGGTTTGCTTTTCTCTTTTACCTGATATCTTGATTTCTCTCTTTATTTGTTTCTTTCTTATTTTGGATTTTATTACTTGGTTGGTTATTTATTTGATTATGATTCATGGCTACAGGGTGCATATATTTGCATTTTTTGTCGAACTTACATCCTTTTCCTTCTTTTAGGTTTGTTTACATATTTTTGGATGCAGATCTCTGCAATCATCCCCATATCCATCTAAGTATGCACATTTACCATATATTTCATAGTTTTGACATTCTTAGGATGTTTGTAGTAACAGTCTTTCTCCAAATCTGCAATTCCCTCTTTTCAAAAGGTTGCAGATTTTGTCTTTCTTGTCTATTTTTTCCTCTTTCCCGTCATTGTATAGATCTGGGTAGAGCCTCTTCGGATTTGCTTTTCTGTTGTCATATCGTAATTTATTTCTTCGTAGGTATGCTGCTTTATTGCCTCATATGTAGTATCAATGAGTATCTCTGCATCCATACTTTTATCTTGTTCTTTGTTTTCCTTATTTTTTTTTCTGTCATTTCATTTTTGTTTACTTCTCTTCCGTTTTCCTCTTCTTCTTTTTCTTCTTCTTCTTCTTCCTCTTCCTCTTCTTCTTCATCCTCAACTATTTGTACATTCAATCTTGATTTAATAACATTGTCTATCCATGATAGACATGTTGAACAAAAAATTCTTGTATCTTTTCTCAAATCTTGTATTACCTCAGCACACTGTGGATGGGTCGGAATGTTGCATGCAGCACATTTTCTGATTAGGTTTTGTGGATTGACTATGCTATACCAAACCTTACACAGTTTGCATGCTTTTGGCATTCTTTTCCTAATGCATCAATTAGTATATTCACAAGATTCACCTTATTCATTTTCTTTGTCGGAATATGTTGGTTTATGTATATTTTCTTTATGAGTCTCTTGACCACTTGGATTTATTTGGAACTTCTTCAATTATTTTCAAGATGTTTTCATTAGATTTGTTCCAGTTTGAAGGATTATATCCTTCTAATATATCTATGAATGCTTTTGTATCTTTTTGGTTAGGACTGTTGCTGATTTCATAGATGAGAAATGCCAGTTCCCTTCCTGCTACCTCATCGTATTGCGAATCTGCTAGACACGCCAAATTACGCCACCTTTTCCCGCAGTTGGAACTTACTGCCATCTTGTTCTGATTTATAGTATTACACTTGATAAACTAACTTAGAAGACGCTTTATCCTACTATTTTCACACTAATCTTATCACCGATAGTTCACGAACACTTCTAGATATTTCTCAAATTCTAGTCGTATGTTAAACTTGTGATATCTGTTGATTATTGTGACTTCACGCGGGTACGTCTCACCAAGCAAGATGGCTACTACGAGAGAGAGAGAGAGAGAGAGAGAGAGAGAGAGAGAGAGAGAGACTAGTGCTTACTTACTTGTCGAATGATACTTATTTAAAATTTACAGCATCAAGATTTCGCGAACCATCCAAAAAGGAGACTTAAGCCTACATTAAAACGAGAAAGATAACATTATCAATTCGTTTTTGTGAAACGCTGCCACTCACCAGGGTGATGTCTTGATTTAAGCAATGCTTATAGGTAACTCTTCACTTTTTTGAGATGATGTTTTGACCACAGCTTTTTGAAGTAGACTATTGACTGAATCACAAATGCAAAGTAGCTTCGAGACGGCTATGGTCATCGACTGTGGTACCTTTCTGGCAGTGTTGCCTACCGGGGGAAGGTCGGCTGACGTCACGGAGCAACAGCAGGTATAATATCCGTAATTAAGTTCGATTTGGGATAAAATTCCCATTTCCGTGAGAGTTGACTCTGTCAAGACTAGTTAGCACTCTAGAGGTCGGATCCTTCGTCTGTGGTGTGATTAACGGAAAACTGCCTGCGATCTATGGAGTCATAAGTGCATTTATTTATTTTTCTTGTTCAAGGACTTTTTTAAAGCTGTTGTTTTCTGTGAGCGTCATAGTATATTATTATATAATAACCTTTGGAAATATTTTGGGTATTATTACACACACACACACACACACACACATATATATACTATATATATATATATATATATATATATATATATATATATATATATATATATACATATAATGTGTGTATGTATGTATGCATATTATCGTGTTGTGAATAAATCTAAACTTCCGACAAACCATAACCTTTAGAAAAAATTCCGCTGCATCAGAACCTTAATTCCCAGATATTATTGCCCTTTTCTCTTAAGACAGTTTGGGTTTATGGTAAAGCCTTAGTACCTTGGGTCGTTTTTGTTTGTCAATTCATACCCAGGTCTTTCGAGTTTGATTTTTCACATTTTTATTGCTTTTCTATGTACATACATTGGAAGTGGTGGATTTTATGAATTTCTCTCTCTTGATTATTTTATCTTTGATTTAGCTCTGTTAGTTTTTATTGGGATGGCTTTTTTTGTGGGAGTTGTCCTGAAGATTAAGTACTTGAAATTTCTTAGAAACTTTCAAACTTTAAGATTCCAGGAAGCTTTAAGTTGGTCAGTTAGTTAATCACAGTTAGACCTCTTACTTCATCATTCAAGAGACGATATTTGCTGATCAAGCTGCGAGTAGAGCCTGGGTTCAGTAATACGTTAAATTGCATCGCACATTTCATCAGCACCCTAGTTCTGTACCCAAATGAGTTAGAGCCTGAACTCATTAATAAATGGAGCTAGAACCCAAGGTCAGTAATAACTCCACCCTGAATTCCAGTTCATTAGACCTTAATTGGATCTCAGGTTCTTTCGTACGTTTAGCCGAAGCCTAAGTCCATTAAGGAATGAAGCCAGCTCCCAGGTTCATTAATACCTTCATCTAAAAGTCAAGTTCATTGTATCTTCATTAGGTTCCAGGTTCATTTATACTTGTAGCGAAAACTTTAATTTCATTAATAAATTGTAAGTCGCACTCACTGTCATTAATACTTTCACTTGATACCTTAATTGGGTCTGAGGGTCATTTAGTCGTTAAGCCAAAACTTGAATGAAGATAGAACCTGCTTTCATGAGCAGATGCCTTTAGATGAACCTCAAGTCCATGAATACATTATATGTTTTAAAATTCCAGATGTTAGAATTCTTATTTTTCATTTTGTTCCAAACACCCGGAATTTTCGTTTTCCATTTTAATCTCAGTATCTGGTATTTTTCTTGCCGAGATAATGCACAATATTCTTTACATTTTCAATATCAAGCAATTTGCTGACCCTGAAAATTCCTTATTTTATGTAACTTCTAACTTGTATTGTTGTCTTTTACATAATGATTCTTAACTTTTCATGAAAAGACGTTATTTTAATTTCATTCCGATACCTACCCAGCTTTACGGTTTCCACGGTATTCTTAAATTTCCATTGTATTCGTTTCCAGCTTTTCGGGTTTTTTTAAACACTTCATTTTCATTTTATCCTTTTATACCATTGCCTTTTTCAATTGAAATTCTTATTTGCGGTTAACTCATTTACCGGTCATTTTGGTGACGGTTAGGCTAACATACTTAATGTAGTTTTCATTTCATTCGTTCGTTTGTTTATTTATTTTACGTTGCATGAAACCAATGGTTATTCAGCAACGGGACCAACGGCTTTACCTGACTTCCGAACAACGTCGAGAGTGAACTTCTATCACCAGAAATACTAACCCCCCTCAGTGGGATACCCGAGAATCGAACTCGCGGACACCGAGGTGGTAGCCAAGACCATACCGATCACGCCACTGTGACGGCCTAGTTTTCATTAAGTCTGTTATCCGGACTGACTAGTTTTCATTTGGATATCATTCCCATGAAAATAATTTTCTGCTTGTCCCTAAGTTAGATTTTCGTTCTCATTTTGAAACGTTTCTCGTAATTTCCTGAATTACCATTTCTGGACCTTTTTTAA
The DNA here is from genome assembly GCF_015104395.2 of Macrobrachium nipponense. NCBI lineage: Eukaryota > Metazoa > Arthropoda > Malacostraca > Decapoda > Palaemonidae > Macrobrachium > Macrobrachium nipponense. Next base: position 32,165,538 of record NC_061089.1, read on the forward strand.
CTTCTGGATTTTTCATTATTCCCAATGTACAGTGTTTTGTTTTATTGAAAGTCCTTGATATTATTTTTTACCCAGAATTTTCCAACACTCATTGCACTGAAAATCCATACTTTGTATTGATTCGAAATTTCCGTCGGCAGCTTCCCAATAAAATAATAAAATTTGATTATATTCTCATTTCCAGACTTTGCTTACCTATGAGTATTAAAGTTTCTTTTAATCCCATTTCCTGGCATTGGCCTTTTCTGTGAAAACATTGTCAAGGTTATTTAAGAAAGCGGTTTGGTTGTTTTCCAATTCATTCCTGATGACCCTGCATTCTGCTGTTTCTGTGGAAACCTTTGATTTTGTGCTATGAAAGCAGTTGTGGATTTAGACTGCCTTCAAATTCTTTCCTGATGATCCTGCTTGGTGTGTCATGAAAACATTTAATTTTCGTTATGAAAACAACTGTGGGTTTTTGTTGTTTTCAGATTCTTTCCTGATGATCTTGCATTTTCTTTCCATTAATACGTATAATTTTACACTATGAAAAGACCTCTGTATTTTTGTTGTTTTATAATAATTTTTCTCGATGATCCTGCATCCTGTGTCAGTGAAAACATTTAATTTTATTTATAAAAACAGTTGTGGATTTATGTTCTTTTCAGATTCTTTCCTGATGATCCTGCATGTGTTTTTCATGATAACATTTTATTGTACATTGTTAAATCAATTGTGGATTTTTACTATAAAAAATTTGAGTCGCGTAAATTTCAACATTAATCGAAATTTCTTGTCTTTTCGTTGACCAGAAACTGCGTTATTTCGAGTTTTTCTGTTGATGCGAAGTTTTTGAGTTCTTTTAGGGTTCTTGGTTCCCCTCCGAAATAAACGAATGTTACGGCCACTCTCGATTTACTTCCCTTCTGGCTGAATGCATGGCGGTTTTTGCTCCAGGGAAGGGGAGAGAGAGAGAGAGAGAGAGAGAGGAGGAGAGATAGAGAGAGAGGAGAGATAGAAGCTAGATAGAGAGAGAGAGAGAGAGAGAGAGAGAGAGAGCACTATCTGGCGCGGGGAGAGGTTATGAATTGCCAGATATTTCCCGGCATTGTGGCAAAAGGTTTTCCCTAAGCCTCAGCCTCAGGGAATCTCTCTCTCTCTCTCTCTCTCTCTCTCTCGTCGTCGTCTATCTCTCTCTCTCTCCCTCTCTCTCTCTCTCATCTCTCTAAAGGAATTATTTTGATTTTACTTCCGCAGCTGCTATCATTAGAAATATTTTGAATATATATATAATAATGATATATATATATATTAATATATATTCTATATGTATATAATATATATGAATATGTATATGTATTTTATTTTCCTGATTATGACTCTCGTTTCTATAGCGACAGGAAATATGCTTTGATCCTGTTATGTACTGCTGTCATATATACTTAGTATTAGCGGCACACATCCCTGATATATATCTGTATTAATTTACACACATTATATATATATATATATATATATATATATATATATATATATATATATAATGTGTAAATATTATTTATTTATTTATTTATTTAATATATTTCAACCATAATACGTGCTGCTCAATTTTATGTACATACACACATACACACACACACACACACACACACAACAACATATATATATATATATATATATATATATATATATATATATATATATATATATATTACATTTTATTTCTAGCTTTTTTATATATTTCAAATATCTTTAATATATTTAGATTTTCTAGCTTTTTTGCATATTTCAGTGGTTAAAACACTGAAAATGTGACTGTCCTAGAATAAATAACATCCCAAATAACAAATAACACTGAATATGAAGTAGAGACGAAATACAGCGATAAGTGCTTTGTTTTTGCCTTCATGCGTCGTTTTGTTTTTCCTCAGACCTGGGCCCTAATGCGCTTTGCCATCCAACACAAATCGACTCTGCGAAGAGATTATCCATTTTTCTTTTGTCATTAAAGTCTTCCTAATGTAAAGTTGCCATTGAGTACCTCGTGTTTTGCGTTAAACCACGGATGGTTTGGGTAACCAAGTACTTCAGCTGAGTTTAGTCTTTAAAGGAAATAAAATTGAAGAACGATATGCGAGACACCAAATGGAATAAACCCATGAAGGAAGAGACAGACCCTCCTTTTGAATAAAAGAACTGGAGGATTTAGGGAGTAGAAACAGAGGGAAAGATCTTCATTGCTTGAAGGCAGAAAGAGAAAATTGTGGGAAGCGGGAGCCTTTCTTGCTTCACCTATGCTGTGGCTCACTTCGTCTCTCATGCCAACTTCATCCTGCCTGCAGGAATCAGTCTCTTCCATTCTCCCACTATTCATCATCACATTTTGTGATCAATCTGTGCGTGTCCATATTTACTTTCCACTGTCTCCTCTTGCAAACACTTTCAGACGCTTTCACCTGTCTCTGAAGCTTCTCTTTACTCTCCATTTCTCTTTTACTGCCCTGCAAAACAACTTTTTCTTCCTTAAGCTCTTCTTGCACACCGTCTTCCCTCTTATTTGTATTGCTTGCCCTCTTTGTCTCGCAATGTCTTCAAGATTACCTTTCCATCATTTTGTATACCTCTACATCATCCTCTTTACTCCCAGGCAGTTTCCACTCGAATAAATATCCTTTTTTCCTTTGACCGAACCTATTCTTTTTCCTCTTTTATCTCTTACTGGTTTTATTCCATCTCTTGTACTACCATTTCTGCAAACACTTCCTGACTTTTCCTGTGGAACTGGAACGGAATCTTATAACTCCTCATTAACTTCCACCTCCGCGTCCTTAACCCTATAAGTTCATGTCATCGATATTTTCTTTATCTGGTCTCCTCCTCCTCCATGCTTTCTGATCAAACTCACCTATCTTAATTACATTTGCAGATACATTTTCCCCCCCTTTCCTCTTTGATTTGAACGCATATCTGATTGATCCTTAGATTCAACCAAATAGTGGCCAGGTATACCTTCAGTCGTTCCGCTTTTCACACACACACACACACACACACACACACACACACTATCAGTTTGTTCCTTCTTCTACACTACTAGCGCGCTCACGCACGCGCACAAATACCTATACACGCGCTCACATATATTTATATGTGTCGGTGTATCAGTTTATCTTCTATTAACATATAGTAAGATCATGAAGGTATTTCGTTCAGTATGTTTTGTGGATTAAGGATCAGGGTAAGGGGTCGTGACTTTCGTTCACCAAAGCTAAGTAATATGCATTTTTTTCGTTTACGTTGCAGTTCTAGTCATGGTTGCATATGAATCGATATTCAGGTGGGGACTTCAGTATTACCTAAATCTTTACTTATAAGATGATTTCCTTGTATTAGTTTGTTATAGCCTCTTTTTGTTACATATTTCGATATCGTTTTGCATTACTCGTAACGGATGCTAAAAAACCATGTTGCCTGCGTAAATGGAGAGAGAGAGAGAGAGAGAGAGAGAGAGAGAGAGAGAGAGAGAGAGAGAGAGAGAGAGAGAGAGAGTAATTTTAGAATGATGTACTCTCAGAGAGAGAGAGTAATTTTAGAATGATGGTAACTCTCAGAATATTATGCTCGTAATGGAAAATGATGAAAAAAATCATAGAGTAAATTCAGATATGTTGAATTAGAATAAATTAAACTGGTGGCGATCGACAGATTTTCATTCTGTTATGTTTTACCAGTGAATGAATCAGTAGTGTCCATTATTCTGAACTACTTTCAATTATAGTGTGTGTGTGTATTCTGCGATATTCATGAACACCAACACCCTTATCTAGAGAATCATTCACACAGTCATTGCACTGTGTCATATTTTTTCACTGGAAAAGATTCGAGTAGCTGGGTAATAATCATTAGAACCAGTACGAGTAGCAAGAACCTATCACGCAATTAACCAGGGCTTATCTGTCCGTATCCATTTGAAATCCATTAGCCAGAAACTTCGGAGGCAGAGTAACTATTGCTGCTGTCATGATTCTTCGACAAAGCTAATGACACTTTTTTTTTTTTACTTTGAAAACTTTTGCTTTTGCGGCTTTGGAACTTTGGGGTGAGGATTTGTTTGGCTGTCGGTTTCAAGGCCTTACGTCACCCGTCTTCCATCCCGTGACCTTTCCATGACCCTGTAGGCTTTTGAACGTTTGTTAGGTCACTGTTATTCGAAAACGAAATCTTATTCCTGATTTATTCGAGAGGAAATTGAGGAACCAATACCAATGAACATCTTTCATTGGCTTTGTAAGTAATTTTGGCAGTTTAGATCCCTTGTATGTCTTATAAGATTGATATAAAAAAACTGCTTTGTGTACACTGTTGATATTACTTATTTAATGCAGGTGTTTAATTTACGTGAATGAACCTTGTTCGAGGTAGTTCCATAAGCATTAGAAGTCTTGGTAGCTAAAGAGAGGGCTGTTAGGGTTTTACAAGGTTTTACTCCTTTTTCGATGGGCAAACAAAAATATCTTATGATGTATGATATATATATATATATATATAATATATTATATATATATATGTATATAGATATATATATATATCTATATATATATATATATCATATATATAATATATATCATATATATATTATATATATCAGAATAGGGTAAAGACAAGTAGAAATGAAAAGAAGAAAAGTTGCTTGTCAGTTGAATCACTTCAGTGTTTGGTGCCGGAGTTAAGTTTTGTAAATGGTAACGAGTTTCGAATTACGAAGTAGTTAATTAATTGACTATTTATTATCGTCATAACGTCGGTGATCATCAATGTTGTTACTGACAAACAGGGAAACGGTGCGACGTGAATTTGATAAAATATTCAGTCAGTCACCGAGAGACCAGAGAACCAACCTAAGGAGAAATTTTTCACGCTAATGTAGGATGAGGGGAAGCTGTTTTCTTTGATAGTAAGCACTGAAGAGAACCTTCATATGCTAATTTGTCTTCATGAAGGGGGTGGGTACCAGGGTCATGTTGAGCTGTTAGTTTTTCTTGGGGGGTAATAGACCAGAGGGTGTTGGCCATATGTATATCTTTTAGCCCTTCACCGTTTGGTATGTATCCTTCTCTGTTCACTTTTTAGGCCTACCTTACGTTTCAGGTTTTATGGTATGGTGAGTGATTTTTGTCGGTTGACCTAACTTTTCCATGTTTTGGGCGAATATATATTCACTATGTAGATAGTGGCCTATTAATAGCACAGGTTTCCTTAATGATGCGCAGTGTTTACCACCCCAACGGCTATATTTTAAAAGTGACATGTTATTTCATGAATTATCTTTATATAAAATTTTTTCTTTCGGTAAAGTCCTCCTTGCAGTCACTGCCTTTTGGCACTCTTCACACGTTACAGGTCCATTCGTATTGGTTTTACTGAATGAAATTTTATTTGCTTTTGCTACATGCATAGAAGATGAATCAATACCTTCATGTAACGTTCCGTTCCTTTTTAACCTCAGCGCTATGCAGAAGGGTTGGAAACTTCTTCCATATTAAATCCATGTCTGAGCTTATGTTCCCTTATATATTATATGTCAGTTGGTTTCGCAACTTAGGTGTTCATTGACATCGAAGCTCAAGTATTTCACCCATCAAGATGTCTAGGGGTTGACCCAGGTGGCACATGTACCCTTCACCCTGAGGTGCCTCTCTCTTTGTTGTGTTGTTCCTCCGTGGTCTCCTTGTTGGTAACATTTCTGCCGTGTGACTAATGATAATTATACATGTGTATTAGCATATGGACAAAATCTTCTAAAATACCATTGTCATACCATTATTCGTGCTTTTATAACAGTACAGATTGTATCGGACTTAATATATCGCATACTTTAATATCTAAATTTAGTCTCGCACTATTATTAACATATATTAATAGATGCAGTTAAATACCTGTAAAAGGTATTTAACTTAAACACAACTTTAATAAAAGCTTACTTTGAAAGGATAATCAGATCTGGAGTAGCTTACATTTCTCAATAAGATAAGTGTTGCTATATTAGATTTTATCTCTTGGGTATGTTGATGCAACCAATCAGAAAATTTTTTTTTATTTCTGGCACTGACATCCATCATTCAAGATCATCTTTCAGGAATGACATCTTTTCATATATTCTTGACGTCATACCCTTCAGAATGAATCCTTTATCAAAGCAGTTTCTCCGGCAAAACATACGTCGATACAGAGAGAGAGAGAGAGAGAGAGAGAGAGAGAGAGAGAGAGAGAGAGAGAGAATGTTCAAAGGATGCTGATTGGGATGATTGTCGATGGCTAAACCCGTGAGATGATTGTATGACCAATCGTTCACTTGTGATCTCAAAATAAATCTGAGTCATTAGGAAATCAATGCTGCCACGTGTTTGTAATAGGTCCAAAAACCCATCTTCTACACCCCGAGGTGGTTGGGGAATATCAGCCACGTGGAGACTTACTTGCTACATAGTTCCTGAAAAGATTGCGTGCTTTTTGGTTCCTCTTACATGTTTCTGTCTTCCGGGCGCATTGTTCATCGTTTTATTATAATGTTTTTATACGAAGTTTCCAAGAGGAACGAAGAATATTACAATTTAAACACACTCGACTTCGCGTTTGCATTTGCATGGTGTCTACCTGTGTAAAGTGTCCAAAAGGGCTGGTAGTGTGTTATATGGTCTGCGTGTGTCTGTGTGCCTTTGTGTCTGTGTCCAAAAGACAAAGGGAGAAACCCAAATTAGCGATAGGCCCAACCCTTAAAACAGAAATTGTCGATGTAACTTTAGAAAACAGAAGTGTGCACAAGAAATTAAAAGTGAATTCGAGTATTGTTGATCTCTGCAGAGCTATTGTTGGACTCCCTGAACTGTAGTGTAATTCTTAGCCTGCAGAAAGAGAGTGAAGCTCTCACTATTTAACGTAATACTGAAAAAAAATAGTATTTGTAGAAAAGGGAAGTACAAGTTTCCATAGTGTAAACTGTCCACAATAAGTAATAAGAGTGGAAGTAGTCATTGTTTTGACTAATCATCTTCGATTCTGTTACAAGAGCGCTGAAGAAGAGACGCCTAAAAGGTTAAAAGAGCGTTCTGTGCTTATGGCTAAAATAAATAAGTTAGGAAATGATTAGCTCTCTCTCTCTCTCTCTCTGTCTCTCTCTCTCTCTCTGTGTGGTGTGTGTGTGTGTGTGTGGATTTACATGCACATCTGTATATATAAGCTCTTAACTCTTGTTCTTTCTTTGTGACCATGCCACCTTAAAACCGAACATTTTTTTAAACAACCTCGTTGCATCTCTACGTTTCGAGATTATAAGCGCTTCTTACTTTCAAATGAGTAGTTCTCAGCTAGTCCATTTGCACAACTCCTTGGGGGACATTTTGCTCCCTAAGGCTATGGAGATTCGAAGTGGCGCACCGTACTGTATATATAAACAAGTATGCGTGTCTGGTCGTGTGCTTATAAATATCAACATATGTGTGTGTGGTCGTGAGCTTGTACGTGCCTTACTTTTACTAAATGTTTATAACAACGCATTTTTGACAATTTCTTTGTCAGAGGTCTTTTTGCCTGTAAAATGCAAAAATTTCTTACTAGTGGCCTTCAACCAACGTTCAAGTCTCCGCCTTGTAGAAGTAACTAGCTTACGTTTAGTCTCCTTCTCTGCTCATCTCCAGTTGACGTTCCAGTTTAAGATTGCTCGTAGGAGTAGTAGAAGTCCTTTAGTAAATCAGCATCATTGTATTTAAAGGAGTAAAAAGATACATTATCCACCGCGCTTCGGGATCGTGAGACGAGTCACGTAGCCCTCGTTATTTTCACGTATTTCGCGTTGAATTCTAATTGGCGCAGGTGAATGGTGGAATTGTTCAGAGGGATTTGACTTGGTGCTTTATAAATGTATAAAACGTATTCTTGCGAGGGAGTTTTCTGTACTATTTGTTCATCGAATGTTGGGCAGTTATAGAAAATCTCCGTATTGCTCTGGCTCTTTATCCCAGACAAGCTCGGCACTTTCTGATCCATCTGTTGTGTGTGCCAACAGTCTCTCTTTTCGACTTTGGATTTTCATTCTCAAATTTCAATTTTGTAAAGCCCTAAAGGTTTCTTTCAAGCGCAACACATCAGCCAACCCTCTTTTCCATAAAACATTCTTTTTGCCACGTCTTCCCTTGACCTGGTTTAGGAACGGGATACAAAACACGGTGGGTACAATAAAGAAAGCAAGTTAAAAGAAGCTAAAGGATATATATATATTCCACTTACTACTTACATATTTACTGCATACAAATTGTATCTACAAGTTAGCATACTTATAAGTATGCATACAGAGATATCATGTGTCTGTATGTATTGTGAGAAGGAATAAAAATATGCTTCTAGCTTGGAAAAGTATAGTTTTTGTGAACAAAACACATAGGGTCCGGACCGTAAGAGCGAACCATATCATTTTGATAGATGGATAACTGACAGATATGTTATAGTTTGATGGATGTGGTTGCGATTTACGAAAGGGAAAGAAGCATAAGAACCTGCTGAATGAAATATGGAACTTTTATTAGATATTTTTTATTTCTATTTGTTTGTTTTTTATTTTATATACATTTATTTATTTATTTATTTATTGCTCTTAAGAGGTTGGGGAGTTTTTTTTTGCGGGAAAATTGAAGCAATCTCGAGTACGATATTACATTTACTTTGGAAATGGCTCCAAGCTCATGCCGTACTTTACACTTACAGCGTATGCTTCGATTAATCAATGGTTTGTGCTTTATACAATATTTCTCATCAAGTTATAATTATGCAGCAGTTATTTGGAATCTCCATATGAGCGAATCCTGACATAAGAAGCATAAGAACCTGCTGAATGAAATATGGAACTTTTATTAGATATTTTTTATTTCTATTTGTTTGTTTTTTTATTTTATATACATTTATTTATTTATTTATTTATTGCTCTTAAGAGGTTGGGGAGTTTTTTTTTGCGGGAAAATTGAAGCAATCTCGAGTACGATATTACATTTACTTTGGAAATGGCTCCAAGCTCATGCCGTACTTTACACTTACAGCGTATGCTTCGATTAATCAATGGTTTGTGCTTTATACAATATTTCTCATCAAGTTATAATTATGCAGCAGTTATTTGGAATCTCCATATGAGCGAATCCTGACATAAGAGGATGTTGCCGAAACCCTGAACGTTTGTAGCGGGCGGGTTTCTGAGCTGTCTACAAAGCAATTGAACGCTCCCGCCCCACCACAGCCTCAGCCACCACTGGCTGCTGCTGCTGCTGCTGCCATCTCTCAAGCTGCTCTCACGTTAATGGTTTCATCTGTCTCTCTTCTGTTTCCTTAAGGAGTCTAATATTTTCAGGGATGAAAAGACAACGAGGAATCGGCTCTACATCGAAGAAAGAGGAACGGAAGAGGTAGATGAATAGTTGCTGTGATTCCGAGGACAGAGGTGGAGAGATGTTGGGGAGACGAAAGGGGGATTAGATGTGATGGGTGATGATGATGATGACGATGATGATGATAATGATGTTGGTGATGTTGGTGGTGGCTGCTGGCTGTGTGGGTTGCAGAGAAAAAGCAGCAAGTCGGGGAGACTGTGAGTAAGAAAGCGTCGGGAAAATTGGACGCATTTTGAAATATGCCGCAGGAAAACACGGGGAAATTACAATTAAAGAGAAACTGATGACCTAGAGGTGAAAACAGACCTGCTGCAATCATAAAGAAGACCTACCAGATGCCTCTTCAGCTCCCAAATCCTGCACGTGCGCACGCGCACGCACACCACATAGCGCACACACACATATACACACACAGACATACTTTCTGGGACATAACATAACAAGAGGAGCCTTAGACACGATGACATCCCATTATATACCTTATGTTCATATCCCGACCAGAGGAGAAATCTCTCTCTCTCTCTCTTCTCTCTCTCTCTCTCTCTCTCTTACACACACACACACAGACCACGTAGCCGCTCCTCTCTCTAAAGGAGTATGGTATTTACACCAAGTGTTAGGGTAGGGGAGAGGATGTCTGGGGGAAGGGGAGGAGGAGCGAAAGGGGTCTGTGTAGTGACAGATGGCTTCATGAAGAATGCCATCATGGTGACATTATCTTTTGATAAACAAAAGAGAGCTTATGATCATTGATGTTGGTGTCCCGCGTGATTTCGGGTGATGATGATGATGTGCCCTGTTGACGGAATTGGATTAGCGGATCCGGTTTGGGTGTTTGTGCTCCCTTTGTCCTCGAGGGTTTGTGACTGTATGGCAGTTCCGCCTTGGGTCGTTCGCTTCACGCTAGACCTGTTGCCGATGGTTTGTTTTCCATTGATTTTCACTTTTTTTTTTCCCCTGAGGAATGCCTTACTTGTCGTGGGTGATTTGTGATTTTCTTTTACTAGGATAGTAATTGTTTTATTTTAAAAATCCTTGCGTTAGTTTCGTTAGGTGAATATTTATATATATTAAAATCTCATCTATATTGCGATTTTATATGTATATATATATATCTATATATATATATATATATATATATATATATATATATATTATATACATATGTGTGTGTGTGTGTGTGTGTGTGGTGTTTTATCACATATCACTCTGTGGTTGAATGCATGATAGTGTAAAAACAGACTCAGTGTGCATTATTAGGTAATAACAAATCTAATTCATACGTGTGAAATAAACTACAGGATTAAGTGAAATTGCGAGAGTAATTTTAAGTACTTAGAAATTACTTCTGAATAAGATATTTTATCTTATATTTGTTAATTCAGTGTTTTGTAAAGTAAGTGGAAAACTGAATGTTGGAAGACGAACTATCTAAGGGGGTTCATTCCAACAATTGAAAAAAAAGCCGCATATAATATGCCAGGGTTCCACCTTTAAGAGAAATGGTTAACAAAATGGCAAGACAGTCACTGGCGGGAAAAAAAAGCCACCTGGTTTTGGGGTGTTTGTCTCATTTGCCGAGTCTGTTGTTTTTAAAGTTATCAAGTTTACAGTAACTGTCCCCCCCAATCCGATTTCACTGTTCAAAAGTTGGAAAATCATTCAAAAGGAACATTAAACCAATTTGTATCACGTTGCATTCATCTTTCAACTACTGGGCATAAGATGGACCTGTGTGCAAGTAGCTTCCCAAAAGTGACAACTTCTGATGCCTAGTAAGAGGCACAAACACACTTGCCTTTATTGGGTAAAAAGGCTACTTTTTTTTCCAAAGATACTTTTCGCCATCTACCCAGGACTTATGTGATACTCTTCAACACTCTTCGTGCAGTAACTTTCGAATTATACTTGCTCCTCAGCTGCCGTTGTCTTCCATTCCTACCATCTCAAACCACTGACATACCCGTTCACCTCTTCTAATATTTTTCCCATGTTTTAGCTTTAATGAAGCGTTCAAACATTCTAATTTCTCAGGTATCATTACTGCATAAAATTTTAATCGTAACATCAATCAGTTTTTTCTGTGATCGTGCAACATCCGCACCTCATTCCTATAAAGGAGAACTGGCTATGGCTACTTTTGCAGCCATATACACACGTCTGGTGATTGGTAAAAAGTGATTGCATTTCTGGAGAGATAAGAAAGTAAGTTTAGGGTCTCTCTCTCTCTCTCTCTCTCTAGCGTCTGAAGACGATTACGGCTCAGAACGATGCAGTACAGCCTCGGCAGGTTATTTATTACTGGAAGTAGTGAGGGGATTTATAGGTATTTTAGAATATCATGATGCTGTTAGCTAGAGTTATTACAAAAGTGGTAGACTTTAGTTTATTCAGAATCGATGAACGTGGTAGCCACGACAGCATTTCTATTTACAGAATCATTCCATCAATCAGCCACCTCAGAGAAAAAGAAAAGAAAAACTTTGGTCACCTCCCCAAAAAGGTTGTATATTCGTTCAAGGGACTTTAATTTATTGCGTTAATATGCCGGAGTTCAGTAATATCAGTCGAGCCGTCTTCATAAAAGCTCCGGCCCAAACTTTAATGAGCGCCGACGAACAAAGACGAATGGAGAGAAAATGCGTATTCCGTTATTGCTCCCGCTTTCAACAGTCGGGCAAGTCGAGGCTTACTTTTCAAAATTCGGCTTGTTGGTCCCCCAATCCACACACCCCTCCCCCTCCCCCATCTCCTCTTTCGGGCGCCTGACATGAGGTTATAACTTGCATGTGTGTGAGATTTGGTTGTTCGTTTCAAAGCTCAGATGTGTACGGTAATTATAATCATAGAGGTATGTCTTTGTAAGTACTTGTATATTTGATTTCTTAATGCATGTTTTATGGATAGAGAAATATGGATGTTTGAAAATTTTAGTGTATGGATGGAGCTCCTACTCCTCCTTCCCCTCCCCCTCTCCCTCCTCATCCTCCTCCTCCTCCTCTGCATACAGCCAGCCACCTACTTCTTTGGAAGCTGTGCTTCCGCGCGTCGTAGAAACTAGGAATCCTCTTAAGATGACACGGTTCAGTGTCCGTTTCTTTTTATCTTTTGTAACTTTTCGAATGCTCTTTCATTTATTCTGGCGTGTTTTCTAGGGCCGAGGATTGAAAAGGGTAGCCAGTTTCCGTCACAGTTTCTTGATCTTAACAATTGTGACTAGTTTTAAGGATGTTTTAAAGGGAATTGGGGTTTTCAGTGAATTGTATTTTTAATATAATTCAGATGACTAACAGCTTGACCATACAGTCATGATTGACTCCACTTTATTCTTTTCCCATTTTTTCGCAATCCATGTTCCTAAAAGTTTTTGTAAGATATTTGCCTGCTATGTAAAAAAAAATTATTTAAGAAAACGTTAGTCAGAAGTCATTGCATTCCCTACTCTTGCTAATCTACATAATTATAATTTTATTCATTTCGAGGAAATGTCTTCAGATATACCCATTATTGCAGTAAGGATGTATATAGGTGTCAGGTATTTCCTTTGGTTGTCACTGACTATCCAGTAGACAAACTTGAAAGAAAGCCTCACTCTCTCACTCGTCACCATTATTTTTTTATTAAAATAAGTTTGGAGAGAAAGGCTTAATTAAGGAAAGATTCATAATGATACTCTTCTAGTGTCATAAAGAATTCTGTTTTATTCCCTTGCTGGAAGAATATTTAGACAAATGAGGAAATAAAAGGCATCTGAATCTAGGATCCTTCAAAACCTTAAAACCAAAAAGGGAAAGAAAATATGAAAAAAGAAAAAATGGAACATTAGCTAATAAATTTCAGCACGAGATCCAAATGATGGCAGATTAAGGAACGCATATAAATGATAAAGTATACTGTAATAATGAAAAAGGGAAAAGACTTAGATTAATTTCAGAATTGACAATGAAGAATTCCCCATAGATCCCCTGTTCACCCTCCCGCCCTGAAAAGAGCAACAGTTGCTTATGTTGGATTCAAAGATGAGAGAGAGAGAGAGAGAGAGAGAGAGAGAGAAGAGAGAGAGAGAGAGAGGTTCGACTCAAGATCATCGTGGTTATGAAGGATAGGAGAAGATAGGGCCTGGTGGGGAGGTCTTTAGTGGTCCTTGGAAGGCTAGGTGGGGAGGGGAGTTGCTCCCTGATGCCTTGTACAATGGAATAGGATATCGAGTTCCTACAGAGGGGAATAGAAAAAAAAAGTCATAAAAGGGGCTGAAGGGGAATCATTTCTTGAAAAGACCTTTTCCACAAAGGGCACGACGCTTCCCGGATTTCCCATTTTTATTTCTTCCCTCGTATTTTTTCATTACCCGATTTTTCCTTTATCATTGTTATTCATGTACATAGAGGTATTGTTCGTGGTGTCACGTGGAATTGAATATCAAATCATCGACTTGACTTGAAGAGAAATAAGTAAAACATGAATAAAAAGTACATTCATATCTGTAGTAATCAGGGAACATCATAAAAGTACTTCAGCGGTTTTGAGAACTTCATGGTGTTTTTTAAATTTAAGGTCCGTGAGAGGTGTAGTATAAATGAAATTCTTTCTTCATAAAAAAAAAAAAAAAAAAAAAACTTAAGGGCACCATGTTAAAGAATCTTGCTTTCTTTTTATACCTTAGAAGTTATGCAGTGAGCCGTTTATGGAAAGCTATCTAGGAAGCTGTTTACAGAGTTTACTCAAATTTGTTGCGAAATGATTTTTATATCGGCTTGTAATGCATCTTTGGTGGCTGACATGGAAATTGCAAAAAATGTAAGATTTTGGAGGTTGAATGATTCAGTTTCGATTGGGGACAGAGGGTAAAAATAACGTATGTACGTAGGTGGCTAAAATTCATGGTATTTTGATGAAATCGCCTGCCTTGGTTAGCAATTATCAAGTCCCTAAAGCCATTCGATGTCAAGGGTAGAAGGTATGGATGTGTTTTAAATGACTAGAGAATTCAGATTATAGATCTGCATAGTTATAACTATTTAGTTATTTTATTCTTCGAGGGAAATACTGAGCGAGCAATGAAGCCAGTCTGGTCTGGGAAAAGGAATGAGAAAACACGTCTGATGATTGGCACATGTTTGAACGATCACGTTTTGTTGTTCGGCAGCTGCTGGAGTCCACGGAGGTACTTTGACTGTTGGTTCCTCTTATAGAAGTGAAATACTCTTGTAATCGAAAGTGGAGGAAGCCAGAATTTAGTTTTTTTTTTGGGGGGAAAGAGGGGGAAAGGGGGGGGTTGCAGTTTCCCAACCAATTTATCAGGCCGTCAACACACGAGAAGGGAGTGCGGAATTGCCGTGAAATTTGGCGAAGTGGTGAATTTGAACTGTACCTTAGTTTCTAATGCTGAAATGGGTAACTCAACTGCTGAAGACCAAGCAGGGGTACAATGTTCAAAATGGCCCCCCCCCAAAAAAAAAAAAAATCCCATTAGCCAACCCTCCTTTATGTAACTGAAGTGGGGATGTTCAACCATAAGGAAAGACGTAATCTGATGAGAGTAACGCCTGCATAGTATACGTATGTGACATTGGATGAAATTAAAGGGTGAGGAATGAGGAAATACGTAGACGTGATCCTGAGAACATCATAGGTAAAGGAGGGATGT
Source organism: Macrobrachium nipponense (assembly GCF_015104395.2). Lineage (NCBI taxonomy): Eukaryota > Metazoa > Arthropoda > Malacostraca > Decapoda > Palaemonidae > Macrobrachium > Macrobrachium nipponense. The sequence continues at coordinate 32,180,595 of NC_061089.1, forward strand.
ATCGCGTTTCGGATAGTTGGGTTTAAATGGAAAAAATGGAGGACAACTGTGAAGAAACGACTGTATGATCCGACAGTTTTAGAAGAATGAGGAGAGCAGAAGAGATGGCGTGATAGACTTATTGGAAAGGAAGAGCTTTACTGTCCAGGAATTGCAAGAGAGACTGTTAGACAGGGATAAATGGTGCAGTGTCGGAATAGGTTTTAGAAGCGGTTGATGCTCCGGAAGTTAGGAGTTTTCCATGATCCAGGAATTAAAGGAGAATGCCTGTTGCTATCTAAGGGAAATATCTGTTGCTGGAAAAATTGAAGATCATATAACTAACATACTTGTAAATCTTTATACATATATATAAATTCAGTTATATATATATATATATTATATATATATATATATATATATATATATATATATATGTGTGTGTGTGTGTGTGTGTGTGTGTGTGTGTGTGTGTATGTGGTGGTAGCAAAAATCACGGGAAAATAAAAAGTCAGAAGATCCATACCAAGCACTTTTTGCGAGTGTTTATTCATATAATATATATATATATAGTATATATATATATATATATATATATATATATATATATATATATATATATACAAACCAATTTGTTTGTCAGCCTTCCCACTTGTGTATAATTCCATTTATATACTTATTCGTAGGAAGTTAGGATAATTAACAAACACTGATAAGAATATGAGAGAGAGAGAGAGAGAGAGAGAGAGAGAGAGAGAGAGAGAGAGAGAGAGAGAGAGAGAGAGAGAGAGAGAGAGAGAGAGAGAGCCGACGCATGCCTTTAATGCATGAAGTCGCTGCTTGGTGTCAAGAAACTTGTCTGTAGAAGATTTCCATTTTAAATGACTTTTCAACTCTTACCGTAAATCTGCTTCTAATTACTTTTGTCAAGTTCGGTTTGTCGTTGGTAACAGCGCTGTTAAGACCGAAAATTGGAAATCCATTAGACGTTGTCAAGGAAATTTATTTTATAGTTACTGGCGAATTTCTGAACTGATTTGTTGTATTTCCTTTTTTCTTTCTTTCTTTCTTTTTCTGTTTCTTTGGTAGCGGCAATTTTGCATGTGTGATAAGATACACAAAGTTTTATTTCTTTGCACACAAAATAGTAATTAGTTATAGTTTTAATCGTAATTTTGTTTCAAGCATGTCCCTGTTTAAACTCCAACGTTGTCGCTAACATTACAGCCTATTATCTGTATCTTTGTTATATAATACTTGCTCTCTCTCTCTCTCTCTCTCTCTCTCTCTCTCTCTCTCTCTCTCTCTCTCTCTCTCTCTCTCTCTCTCTCTCTCTCTCTCTCTCTCTCTCTCTCTCTCTCTCTCTCTCTCTCTCTCATTGTACACGTCAGTTTCATATATTCTATAGATACTGTGTGGAAGTCATTCTAGGTTAACTATTATTTGAATTATTATATATTATATGCGCATATATACGTATATATATGTATATATTTGTTTATTCATTCATTCATTTATTGTGTAAGCGTGTTTGAGTGGTAGCACCCATGGCAACGAAGCAAGTTGACCCAACTCCGACTTCTGTTAGGTTAGAGATCAGTCGATCTGGTCAGTCCTTCATGCATATCACATTCAGATTTCTCCATTTTCCTCTGCATTTCCTTAAACCATAACCCCCTACCCCCCTTTTCAAAAACGAATTCCTTATTATTCAAACGGAAACACCTGTATCAATCTCCCGCCACCCACCGAGCTTTATTAACGTAGCCAGAGTTATTCAAAAATGGTTAACGAGATCCACTCACCCATGTTCAAGAGGAAAGCATTGCGTGAATGCCGACCTTCTGGACAATTATGTGATTGTTGCAGGTAGAGATATTTTCCATGAGACGCCCAACCCCAACCTTTTACTTCAGCTGAAGAATTTCTCCTGTTTTATAACGAAATTTATGAGGACGTTTATCTGTAAGGGTTTTATTCATTATCTATAAAATGTTTGATGTTATTCATCACTAAAAAGCCTTAAATATCTAAATGAAAGCATTTAGATATTTAGACAATGTTTTGCGTGATCTGTAATATGTAAGTTGTTTTTGTGAATTCAAGTCGACATCATGCATGATCTTTAAATTTTTTAAGAAAAGCTTTATTTTATGAACAGGAATGTGTTTTATATGTAAATAGTATTAATTTATTAGAAAAACTTTTTATATAGTATTCACGTTGTTGTTGTTATTTACGCTGATTAACTTTTGAAAGTTTAATGAAATATATTAATATATTCATCCTTGAGGGGCTTGATACATAAACTATGAAATGCATTAAACTACACAATAACTGAATAACCACGAAACATTTGTATTAAGTTACATCCGCGAGACAATTTTATGATATATAAACCTCTGTATATCTTAGTTAAATGTGTATATTTTTGAATGATTGCTGTCATTTATCTTTGACGGACAACCAGACAAGATTGCTTATGATATTTGTGCATTATACAGATGTTTAGAAAAAAATTGTCTATTACTAGATATACCAACGTACCCTGATCGCCAAAAATTGATGGTAATATAATAAAGGGTAGACGTTACGTAACGTCCTAGAACTATCACCGTGTACCAAGGTACCCTCATTCTTCATGAAAATATATGAGCTATGGAGTTTGTCGTCTGATGACTATCTCAGTTTCACTAAAAGTAAATATGTAGATACAGAATATGAATCGTTTTATATAGGAGGATAAAGTCCTTTATCTAGATATGGCATAATACCAATGCCCTCTTTGTAATACCAAACCAATCAATCAATTAGTCATTCATCCAACATTTGCGTTGCAAAATCTTACTGGTAATATTCAGATTAATAGTGGCCAACGTTGAAGCTTAGTATCCGAATTCTCTCTCCTCGCAGAACCTTTTGTTTTGAAATGGATTTGAGTTGTCCCGGTTTCCCTTTCTAAAGACTAGAAACTTAAAGCTCAATGAGATTCATTTGTTATTCCTTTATGCAAATATTTTATGGGTGCAAATGACGGACGAAAATGACTCTGATAATGAGAAAGTAGTGAGCCTCCTCATTTGATGTCATTCGTTTGGGGGTTGTTTATGTGCACACACACACATACACACACACACACACACACACACACACATATATATATATATATATATATATATATATATATATATATATGTGTGTGTGTGTGTGTGTGTGTGTGTGTATGCATGTATATATAGACTTTAAATCATATGAAGCACATAGAAATAAGTACAATTATTAGTGACGCACAGTCATATCACATTCAGAGATCCATGATCAGATTTAGTTTTATGATGTGAGACTTGCATATAACCCTTTGAAATGAATGTTTGCAAGCAACAGATGCCTAGGATTAAGTTGGTAATTTTTCTGCAATTCAGGTTGGATTGTTCCCCTGGTGGTTGTAATCTTCCAGTCAGTCAGATGTTGAAGTGCTGTAATAAATGTGAAGCTACATTTTAGGTCGTTATGATACATATAACAAGTGTGCGGGCAATTCTGTAGTGACTGTGGCAGTCTCAGAAGATAGTGTTTCTTCTGTGTTTCCGAACGTGTTCCCGAACAGTGAAGTCAATAAGAATTGGGCCTGGTCAATACTTGGATGGGTAACCTTCAAGGAATTTCGGTCATCAAGAGGTTCTCGAACCTACTCAAGGAATTCCAGGCATCAAGAAATCTCGAGCCCACTCAAGGAATTCCAGGCATTAAGAGGTTCCCGAAGCCATTGGCGAAGTTTCATATGAAATTCACTCGTAATAATGACGCCATATCGCCCAACCCTGTACAAAACTGCAAACTTTGTCTTCAGTTTCAAAAACTGTGACTTTCAGGAAGTCTGAAGGTTTATCTGATACTATTAACTATTATTATTGTTGTTATTAATTTTCTTAAAAAATAAGAGTATTGAAGCTATGATGGAGACCTCTAAAAAAATCTTTGTAGGTTTTATGACGAAGACATTTAAAACTGGTTGCAAAGGAAAAAAAAATATAATTGAATATTATTATTAACGTAAAGAATAATGTAGTAGCCACCTACAACCTCAATAATTATGATAACCTAGATGACAAAGATAAAAAAATAACAAAAGAAGAGGAAGTGGGCAGAGAACAAAGAAATTATCGCTCCAAGAGAGCATACAAATATGGGATATCAGAGCAACAAGTAAAGCAAGCAACAAGTGCCGCTATGTCGTCTTATGTATTGGGAGACGAAGTGAGTGAATCGCAAGTAAAATAGTATATCAAGAAAAGACTAGTGTAACTGGCAACAACCAGTTGTGTGTGTGAGAGAGAGAGAGAGAGAGAGAGAGAGAGAATGAGTAGAGAGAGAGAGAGAGAGAGAGAGAGAGAGGAGAGAAATTTCGCATAAAAATGAAGCAGCAACTTAGATAATATAGCAGAGTTTATAAAATAAAAGGGACTGAGTAGGAGGAAGGAGGGGAAGAGGGGGTGGGGATGGAATAGCGTTTGATTTAGGTCTAGGGTGCAGCATGTGGATGGGAGGGGGGGGGTTGGGGGGGGCGGGGTGGGGGGAGGAAAGACTGGAGCTGAGAAGGGAGAGAGAGAGAGAGTGGCGGTGTGGCTGGGAGGTCTACAAATGCAGCTGTCAACATGGAAAACAGGACCCTATTGTTCAGGAGAGACAGCGCCTTAACCTTCTCTATCGTCTGACCTTTATCCTTTTCCCCTTCTTATTTTTAGTGAGGGGAAAAGAGGGGAAACCGCATGCCGCTCTCTGGCGGCGGACGTTTTATTAGCAGCCTCTCTCTTTTTCCTTTAAAAGGGAGATTTCTTTCCCATCTTTTTTAATACAAGTGGATTCTGCTAAATTTGAATACTCGAATAGAATCATATGTGCTTGCCCAGTTTACCTTACATTTTCAGTTGTGTGCAAGGAAATTGTGTTTATTGTATTATTTATGTATTAAGTATGATAGTCATTGTACGAAAATCTTTTGAGATGTAATTATTTACAATAAATCTTTAACAGCATAACTGGTGCAATCAGTATTCATTTATTGAATGATCATCAGGTAACTGTTTTATCAAATCGCAAATGGTATTGCTTCTGTAGATCCAAGGGTAACACTACCGAGGAAATCGTCAATCCAAGAGGTCGAGTAATTCTATTTATCCCGCCGCTGCTTAGTCTTTCCCTCGGGACGTCTTCTGCTGAAATCAGGTGGACGGTATTGATTTGTAGATTTATGTCACCAGCTGGCGTCAAATCAAGAAGGATCACTGGAAAATCGTGGTGGCTGTATTGATTGGTTGGTTAATATCTATGGTGACCCACTCAAGGATTGACAATACTTAATGTTGCTGTAGTTCATTAATTAAACCAGCTACGGCTTATCAATATAGTAAATATATATATATATATATATATATATATATATATATATACACATACACACACACACACACATATATACACATATATAATACACATACATGCATACAGGGTGTAACACGATTTTATACAAATTTTTCGGGAAATGAAAGGAAAAATAATTCTGAGCAGGAAATGTTCTATAAAGATATGTATTTTAAGTTTTTGTTTGTCAGTGAGGGGAATTTAAAAATAACCATTCATCATTGGTACCGCTGTCGGGTGAATAAGATGGAGTGCAAGATGTCAGAGTGATCAGAGGTATGGGGGTAGATAGTGAACAAAAGAAAGAAATACGGATGCATCATTGAAACTTTCTCCCTTTCCATCATTGGTATTCATTGGACACAGATAAATAGAAGGGAAAGAAAAAGCAAATCTAATTGAACTCCCTTCTATTCATTACACACCCATCAAAGATTTAAAATGTATTATTAGAATATGTCCCTCCCCATCAAAAGTATTCACTAGACACCGTTCATAGGCATAGGCCTTGTCATGACTAATGAATCAACAATTCTGTGACGTGGTAGCAACAGAGCGTGCCAGAGTTCAACGATCACAATTACGCTTCTTACTTTATATGTAAAGCCATACGATACCACTGTAAGCTGATAATTAAAATTAGATTACTTGCAAGAAAAAGAATCATAATTAAAAGACAGCAATCCACTTGCCTTCTCTCTCTCTCTCTCTCTCTCTCTCTCTCTCTCTCTCTCTCTCTCTCTCTCTCTCTCTCTCTCTCATCCCAGGCTACTCCGACCTCCCGCTAACTACCTCCCCCGCACGAGTGCAGTTTTAATGATAAACAGTTATTTTAAAATTCCCCCATCGACAAACGAAGCCTTTAAATGCATTTCTTTATTGGACATTTTCTGCTCAGAATGACTTTCTTTTCATTTCCCCAAATATTTGTATAAACTCGTATTACACCCTGTACGTGTGTGTGTGTGTGTGTGTGTGTGTTGTGATATATATATATATATATATATATATATATATATATATATATATATATATATATATATGTATATGTATATATATATATATATATATATATATATATATATATATATATATATATATATATATAATGTTAGTGCTTCCAATTGAAAATGTCTTGCATCGGATTCTTATGTTGTTTGAATCTTTTCCTTTCCAAGGATGAATCTTTGCTATTCATTTTCTTTCCTGCGGTGACAGATAATCCTCGTTTTATAGAACTTAGAGTTAGACAATGCTCAATTGCAGGATTCTTAATATTCATATAGCAGCAAGGGTAGCATTGGCCGAGTATCGTGTTGTTTTTTTTATCAAATCAGAATTTATTTTCTCAGTTCTGTGATAGAATACGAAAACATTGGCCAGAGACCAATGGTTTGCAAGTTACTGCTTCTAATATATTTTTATGTGAAATGCACCGCATTCAGTATTCAATATTCCACTTTCAAGGTAGACAGGAAGGTATAGCGAATGGACTCTGTGAATTGATATCGAGTCGGATACGTATCCAGAATCGCTGAATTTCTTTTCCAAAATCATGGCTTGGGAAGCCTGGGAGCCGGAGGATTTAGTGAATCTCCCCTTTATCAACCTATCAAGCATGGATAGCGCGGGATGGCATTTTGCTCTACGGTTGGGATATGTTGGCCTTTCAGTGTGCCTGTAGAAAAAAAAAATGAAAAATAAAAAACTTTTTGTTATGCCTATTCAGCTACACGTTTTTTCACTTTCATTTTCTCTTCTGCTTGACACTTATCTCATGGCTTGAACGAAAAGTTTACGCATCTTCGTGTTTTTTTTTTTCGCATTTTGCTACTTTGTAAGGTTCTGTGGACTCCGATACGTTCTAACATGACATTCTTGTGTTTGAAAACCGGCTGATTAATTTTTTCTTGGTTTTACTTTTCAATAATTATTCATTGTCCTATTTTTCTGTTTCATATAACCTTTGCATTCTAATCTTTTATATAACCTCTGCATAGTAAACTAAACCCATATTCCATCTCTTTGGGGCTTATATCCTTCTCATATCCGTTTCCAAGTTAATGTTTCTTCTGTAGTCTTCATAAATTATTGAAAGTAATCATTCCTTTAGTGGAAGAAGTATTTATATAAGATTACTGATATTGATTTGTAATCGTTACTGTTTCATGTGCACTTGGTGTTGTGGAGAGATACGAAATGTTATGTAAAAACTTCCTCAGCAAAGTTTGACACAATTGATACGGACATTAGTGGTAAAGTATTATGTAACAGTATTGAATGTAGATTTCATAAGATTTTTATTACTAAAATTTTTTTGTGTGTAATTGCGAACAAAAATTTTTCAACAAAATCGAAATATTAACAACAACATGAAACATTGTATACTTTTTTATTCTTTATGTTTGCTGTTCAAGTACTAATGAGAGTCGTAAAAATGGCTTGATTTTTTCTCATTTAAGAAAAAGTATATCTTTCATTTGAGGTTATGACAGATGTGTAAAAAAAAAAAAAAAAAAAAAAAATCTTCTCTGTCTCAGGATTAGAGAGTCAGACATAAATTGTCGTCAGAATGTCGGGTATGAAATTGCATCCGCAGGTCAGAGTAAGGTACTACAGTCAGAAGGGATAGGATTATTCGAGAGACATTATTAAAGGAATTTCAAGAATAATTCGTAAAAAAATTGTAGACAAGTCTTTGGCAAGGTTGTTTTACGTTAAAAGGCTGCTTGCTTCAGATTTCAGTATTAGATGGTGAATCTGGTAACAGGCACAATTCAGTGTTTAATAAGAAAACAATTTTTGATCTAAAGAGGGATATGGAAAGTACACACACACGTGATCGTATGTAATGTGTTGTGTGACTATGTATAACCGCGACCCAGATTAACAGATTGGAAAAAAATTCCAATAAGACCAATGCTGCAGAAAAATCGTATGTCAGATGACAAGTTACATCTCGGTGGATGATCATAATCGCTTCTTCAGGAAAGAGAAAAACAAAATTGTATTAGTACAGAACTAAGATTGACGGGCATTAGTTGATAGACTGAACCAAACTAATGGCAAAAGGTTATGGTCTGAAAATCTCAAAAACTATCATTGTGGAGTAGAAATAAAACATTTAGAAGTTCATACGTTTAACAAAGCAGCTATATGGTGACAGTTATAAGAAACATTGGATCTCTTGGAAATAAATGTAAAGTAAGATAGTTTAAATCAAATCAGGTGTAGGTAAACCGAGCAAAATGTAATCTTCGATAGATTTGAATTGCATGCTAAGGTATAATTGTAAACGGTACTTCATTGGTGAGATCTGTTGACTTGGGACTTCTGTGACAATACAACAATTGGAGATCGGCTTGGACGGTTTGCCTGAGAAAGCAAGAGATGGATGTTTCGACGAATCTGGCAGAGATCCGTTGTGTCACACTGTTTTGTGATGTCTGTGTTTGTGTGTATGTATGTATGAATATACATACATATGTTTATTAAATACAGTGTTAAGCGCTACTGACTCATTAACATTTTTGCTTGAGCTTGTGAGGTTCCCGGTACATAACATCCTCAGAGAGGCTGCTCCACATGCCAATGGTGTGAGGAATAAAGCGCCTAAGGAACTGAGAAGTTCGACAGCGAGGTCCATCTACTGTATATTGGTGCAGCTCTTCAGCAAATGTAATTATTGCTCTCGGCAGGAAAAGAGAATAACTTCGCATAACCTTTTGCCATTAGTTTGGTTCAGTCTATCAACTAATGCCCCTCAATCTTAGTTATGTACATAATACAATTTTGTTTTTCTCTATCCTGAAGAAGCGATTATGATCATCCACCGAGATGTAACTTGACATCTGACATAGATTTTTCTGCGGTATTGGTCTTATTCGAATTATTTTCCAATCTGTTAATCTCCGTGGCGGTTATACATAGTCACACAACACATTACATACGATCACGTGTGTGTGTACTTTCCATATCCCTCTTTAGATAAAAAAAAAATTCAGTAAACACTGAATTGTGCTCGTTACCAGATTCACCATCTAATACTGAAATCTGAAGCAAGCAGCCTTTTGAACGTAAAACAAAGATTCAAAAGTAGGGCGTCTGTAAAAGTGATTTTATGCACTAAAGGTTTGTCCCTTGATTGCTGAGTGAATAAGTTACTGTCATCCATTTACCAACAAAAAATAGCCTAGGTTCGAATCATGGTCGGATAGATGCACTCGCACGGTATTCCCTTTGGTTTTAACTCATATGTGAGGTAAAGTGAATTTGATATTATTGTGTTATTTGCAGTCTAATTTTCGATATATGATTATAT
>NC_061089.1:32192815-32195315 GCF_015104395.2 Macrobrachium nipponense
GTCTCTTACCCAAAACTATTTCGTATGAAATGTTAGTTTTTCTCATTTATATCAATTAAAAATTATATTTTAGGTCACCAGGGCTGAAAGCTTAATTGAGTGAGCTCTTCGTATTAAACTGTGTCCGCCGTCTGTCTCTAAATCTGTCTGGAGTAGACTTCTCATTTCCTGCGGTTTCCTCAGAGCTACTCGATCAATTTCGACCAAACTTGGCGCAAGCATCCTTGGATGAAGGATATTCATGTTTGTTCAACGGGAGATCATTGGAGAATAGAATCATTTAGGAATCTTTCGAGAACTATTGAGCCACAAATGACAAAACTTAATGAAAGCTTCATTATGCAGTGTGAATTCAAATTTATTCAAATCTTGCCCCTCTGGCTAGAATGGGGCCACTATAGGGATCCAAAGTTTTGCATTTGAAAATGTAGGATTTTTCAAGAATAACAGGACTATATTTTGTCGAATTTATTTGCGGCCATCCTCATGGCGTGTAGACCACATTATTTATAACCAAGCAGTGCCAGTTGGGGCCACAATAAAATCTCATTAATAAGAACATATAGGCAGCAAGGTGACACTCCAAAGAAAAAAAATCCGCACCAGAATGCTCCTGAGTGGCTTTGTCAGATGCAGGCGAGAGAGACAGAGAGACAGAGAGAATGAGGTATAGAGAAGGAGGGGTATCAAAGTTCTTTTTATCGTCTGTGAGGACGCATTCATTATTAGGTTAATTATGGAACCGAGACTCCGAAAGGAGAGTTTCGCTGATGTTTACTCTTGTAAATCAGACCATTATTGGACTCCGAAGTCGATAATGGGAATTAAGAGGAACTAAAGGAAATACCTTGAATGGAGAAAACTGTTGCCTTGTCTGGTTTTTTCCTCCTTTTGAATTGTTTATCTACATTCTCTGCAAAATTTGTAGCTTTTTCTTTCATGTCGAAATGATTTCTTCTGCTTGCAAAGGTCGAGCTTATTTCATTTTGCCAGAAATTTTCTTAGGAGTTACTGGAGATTAAAAACTAAAGCTCAAGCTATGAAACATTCATCATATTTCAAAATTATTATTGGAAGAGTTATTAATGAACTAACTTGGGGTGGGGTGTCATTACTCACCAAAAAAGGCGTACATACATCTCAGCCAAATTACAGTGTACATAGATTTGTAAGCCTTGTCCAACTTGTGCAGTGCAAAAACACTTGACATTTTTCTGATGGTAGAATGATCGGTTATCAAATATTATACTCAAAAGCTGCTTACCAAAAACTACTGTTTATTATATATATCACTGCTTTTTCTTTTGAGACAAGAGTCTAAACTTGCCGTATGTTCTTACTTGGCCTATGCACATGATGATTGGTAGCTACTTGGCTTCTTTATGTAACAATTGTAGTATAGGAAATTCCTGAAGGCCAAAGCTCGTCGTCTGTTTTCTTTCGTTTTTCCTTTGTGTCGGCATTCGTTGATTTTGTAATTATCGTGCTCCTTTTTTTTCCATTGTAAGGATCAGAACCATATGAGCTGTTTTTCTTTTGGGACGGAACAAGATTAGTACAAACAGGTGATGGTAACGCTGAAATAATTAAAAGGGTCAGGAGTCCTTTCGCCTTTCTGTATACAACAATTCGTGTTTATGCAGTTTTCTCTAATTTGCTAGGCATTTATTCGTCGCTTCTTAAGTGTTCGAGGATCAAACGCTGGCCATTCATTTTGTGAGCTGAATGCGCAACCATTTGCAATAGAGATTGAGAGTGGAGAATATTTTAAAATTTGTTTTCGCTCATATCCAAACACTTATTTGCTTGTCCTTTCAACAATTATGATTTAATCTTTGCTCTTCTGTTTAGTTTCTTCCACATATTTTGAAACTGTTTGCGAAAACATTTGTGACTAATGAGTAAGGATCTTGGGTAAAATAAAATAAAGAATATATGATATGCTAAAAGTAGCGGTAGTAATTATGACCGCCTGCAGGTAATCGGATAATTATCGGTGTTTTTTCTGCCATATTAGATGAGAAATTGTAATTTTTTAAGAGTGGTCGTAATTACATATATTTTTGTAATTAAGAGGCCGAGAATGGGCGTAATTCGGGAGATACTGGTAGAGAATTTCCAGTTCAGGAAGCGAATGGTATGAAGGCCCAATTAACCTAGTGTTAGTGACTTTGACTTTCTGATAAACAGCAATGGCTCCCAAAGGAGCAGCATTGACGATTAATGTCTTCAAAATAAACAGTGACATCCTTCTGCATTCTTCTTTAAGTTTACGACCCAAGAACATGTGAAGTCTTGCATATTGGTGCATTCACCTTTTGGAGAATAAAGTAGTAAATAGTGCGTACATAAACAAATGCACAAGGAAAACCATTGTTCAAGATTTTTTTCCCATTTCTATCAATTGTCTTTTATGTATTATTTATATCTAGTTCTTTGTGCAAAAAAGTGGTTATAGTTATAAGCAAATTCACAAAGTATTTTTCGTCTCCAGTTTCAG
>NC_061089.1:32200315-32207815 GCF_015104395.2 Macrobrachium nipponense
TTAAATTGATCTTTTAAGATTCATTGGCGACAAAAGAGAGGAGAGATTTAGAATTATCACTTGAGATTGTAGAGTAGAATTTGCCGGGTGAGGGGGAATGGTGAAAATTTTGGGGGAAAAAAAGGAGGGGGGAAAATATAGACGCGGCAATATCTGATAGAAAGGCAGTAAGTTGTAAAAAAAAAAAATGAACGGTGTAGTATTATCAGTGAAGAGAGAAAGTGTGGAAGCTGGTTGGCGCCATAAAAGAACAAAGGTATAAATTTATAATGCAAGGAAATTATACAACGTATAATTTAGTAAAGTTCTAGGGAAAAGCTCTACAATTTGAAATGTAAGCCATATCATTGCCTGAGATATGTGATTTTGAAGTAGAAACAGTGAAAAGAAGTACAATGATTAAGTGAAAATCTCAGAAAAAAGTTTTTTCCCGGAAATTAAAGTGAATATTCTTGGTTTTTCCATCGCCGGTTTTTGGTCTTGTCTCTTGTCAATTTATTCCAAGGTGTTATTATATTTAATCTCCATAGGAATTATTGCAGTTTTCGTTGCCATCTGTTTTCCATTAGTGTTATGATTCCTACCCTTTTCTTCGGTATCTTAATATTTCCTATTAGTAGTCTTTGCTACAGGACGTGTTCATATTAAGCCCATGTGTACGCGTGTGTCAGCACGTTTCAACCACGGACACGTGTTTTCAAACGTGAGACACCCATGCGCACGGATGCAGGTTTACCCTGCAATTAAGCATGTGTTATGACTTTATAGGTTACCTAAATGACCTCCTACCTCCCTTAATTGGGGAGTAAATTATCCCTAACAAGGTATATGTTCCCATTCAGATGACAGAGCTACCTTTCCAAGAACAGTGCTGCAAAGATGTAATGAACTCGGTAACGAATATTCAAATTCACGAAAGTATGTGCGGTTTGTGTACACTACTGCAAAATGGTCGTTATTGTATATTATATATAGTAATGTCCGGTTTTAGGGCTGTGGAAAACCCAAAACTATGCGTACAAAATCTTATGACTATCTTACGAATGATTTCACCATGATTTCCTGCGTGGCCTTCCCGTTTTGATAGTATACAAATTTGAAAAAAAAAACAAAAACGATTACCTTAGGTCTCTCTCTCTCTCTCTCTCTCTCTCTCTCTCTCTCTCTCTCTCTCTCTCTCTCTCTGTAGTCGAATAAGAGCCAGGTACATAATTCACTGTTCGGGACAACATTGTCATACTGAATTTTATGGAACTCATCGGTTCCTTTTTCCTCCCGTGTCCGGTTTGGGAATCGAACATGGACCCCTCAGTTTGTGGGATGTGTCTGTACCATTCCTCCCAGAGAGAGAGAGAGAGAGAGAGAGAGAGAGAGAGAGAGAGAGAGAGAGAGAGAGAGACTGCTAAGCATACATAATAGTCCCTTTTTGTAATGCCCAAAGAAATCTCTTTTAATGGACAACGTGATGGCGGAACAAGTATTGTTCTGGAAATGATTAAGTTTTAATCCCATTCTGCATTCACTAAACGGCAGGAAATTAAAGCAGAAGTAGCATATATGATGTACTAAATGATAATCTTCTTTGGCTAGAGGTTATATGGATGAAATTCCTTTCACTCAGATTTACCCAGACATTTTGGGTGATGACCGTCATCAAACGACGATACTGAGGGCGAGGGTGGAGAATAACATTCAGGAGAAATTTGTTCAACATTTATTATTATTATTATTATTATTATTATTATTATTATTATTATTATTATTATTATCATCATCATCCAGAATGGGCACACAGTAATATGGAACAAACCTAGAAAGCTCTTAGCTTCATAAGTAAATAGGATGTCTATGTAGAAAAAAGGAGAAACAATGGTGTAGTGGTATTTTAAATGGAGCCAGTTTCAGGTGAAAACATCAAACGATGAATATAAATCAATAACTTAATCGTGTACATACATGAGCAGTGGTTGATGTCTACAGCGGTAAATTGTTCATCGGGGTAATTAGAAATAACAGCAATTGAAGAAACCAGTGAGAGAGTTCGTCATTGTTTGAAACAGGAGAAAATCGTAAGTAAATGTGAAAAAGGCAGAGGTCAGTAGGTACGTAATATATTTATGTATTTGGAGGTTAATGTAACGGATGGGGGTAGAATGAGAGGGAGAAAGTTGTGCGCAAAAGATTTGGAATAGAACACGAGTAAAGTGGTTGTTGAGTTACCTCTTCTTTATGGAGGTGAAGTGTTGAATGAATGAAAAAGGTCGGAGAAGAGTCATATAGTACATGCGAAGTAAACCTGTAATGAAAAGAATGTAAAAATGTGGAACTAGGTAGAAGTTTGCCTTTGCAAGTAATGTAATGGACCAGTATTTTGAGATAATTGGACCATATAGAGAGAATGGGGGTTCATTAGACTGTTGAACCTAAGATTCGAAAGTGTTCATCAAAAGAAGGGAAGGAGAACTTAGAAAGAGCAGGAGAAATGAAGTGGTATAAATGCCGGAATGGAAATTTATTTTATATCCAGGAAGTGACGGGTTACTTGGTTACACAAGAGTGTCGAGTGTGGTTAGGTAGTCCTCGCCCCGTCTGGCTATTTCAAGCAGGCAGTGTTTTGTATGTTTAGGGCATGGCAGCTTCATCCTCCATACAACAGTTAAAGTGTGAATGTTACAGTGATAATTGTTCCGCTTTCTACAAGATCCTTCTCCTGTTATGGGAAACGGTTTTTTTGTATATATATAACATATATATATATATATATATTATATATATATATATATATATATATATATATATAGTATTTATTGTATACACAATGCTGTATACATTTACACATAAATAACTTAATGTTCCCCCCTTGATATTTGTAAAGAAATGGGAAAAGAAAGTCAATGTTAGCTGTAGCAGTGGCGACGGTGGTGGTGGTGGTGGTACTACTACAGTGAGATTCAGGGCCTCTGTAACACGGTTTTTTCGCAATAACTTTTTATCTATGCAGTTTATAAATATAACGCTTATTCAGAATACACATTATATCTACACATAAATTTTGACCGTATTCTGCATTACGTAGGTTGAATAAATTTGGTTCTTATAATGTAAAAGTGACTTTTTCTGAAGACGAGCCAACCTACTCAGAGAAAAGGTTTCGAACGCACTCTTTACGTAACTTATGACAGCATTTCTTCCCTCTTTCTCGATGGATGATTGGCTATACGTAATGAAGGCTATACCTCTGGCAACAATGACATACAAATTTAAATACAAGCAAAGCAGCACACCTTTATGAACTCTGAAACCTCTCCACTGATAATTGTCATGATGAACAAACCAACAAAATATGTTAATAAATACAAAAACACTTCGATTATCAGTCTAACTCCCAAAATAAGTTTCCTAAGAAATTACAGTCTATTTTATAGGTCACAATCAGATTGACAGGATGTAGGGAATAGTTGGTAATTTTCAAAAACATAGTAGACAAGCTTGATTTGATAACTGCTATACCCAATGTCAAGCAATTTTTATTTATTGGCTATCTACCTATTTACTGGAAAAAAAAAATAGCCGGTACCGTATTTTGGCTTTAAACCTTCACCAATAATGATCGTCAGAATGATGACTTCATGAGGCTCCACCCACTTTGGCCTCGTTATAATTCAGGATAACACTGAAGGCTATCATGGGCATTGTTGGATTAGAAAATTTAACTTCTGGCTATAAAAACTCATTTCTCGAGTAGTTGTAAGAAGTGCTAAATGCTTCTCAAGGATCCCAGCATTTGGCCTAAACGTTTAATTCATGTATATTACGGCTATACTGTTGCGGCACTACTGCTACAGTAGTATTACTACGCTAGCACAGATACCCCACCCACATCTATGTATCGTTCCGCCATTCATAAAGTCTTTGGGTTTCAGAGCCGATGGAACAAGGTGAATGAGTTTCTGCCTGGTGGATGGGCGGGGCAACATTTCGTCAAAAGGTGTTTACCTTGCTTACGTAATGAATGTTTTTCGACTCTTGGCTCGTAATTACTGGCCATGGCATCGGCTAGATTAATTTTACTCTATAAAAATTAAAACCATCGGGTTTAGGTTATTGATAATGCTGACAAAATTTGTGTGTGGTTGTAAAATATACATATGTCAACTTTCAGCTACATCCGATGCTTTGATAAGAAGCAAAGTCCAAAAAACCGTGTTACAAAGGCCCTGAATCTCATAGTATGTGTGTGCTTTGTCAATATTATAACAACAGTATAAGACTTGGAAATATTTTTAAGGAAACTTTCTTCAAAACAACCAGTTTTGAAGAAAGTATTTTCTCTGTATGGTGGTACCTAACAAATGGTTTTAGCTATTTTCTGTTAAAATTTGTTCATAGTAAGTTTACTTTTATATAATTTTTTTATGCAGTCATTTCTCACAAATAAAAACTGCAATAAAGGATTTAAGCATCATAGTCGTGTATCCCGTATCCTACGATACTGCAAATAGTTCAACGTTATTCAAATGGGTGAACTGTAATTTTAATTTGTATATCTTTCAGTATGGCGTCACAACATCAATAAACAAGCTATGGACGGCAAGGAAAATGTTTGCTTTTACCATTGCTATTAATTTACATTAGTTAATAAAGTTAAAATTCGTTAAAATTCTCCCAAGACTTTGGTTCATGCAATCATGACATTGTTTAGTAAGAGTTTCGGGCAGTTTTTCTTGTCGCAAATGAGCAGCTCGTCATTCGTAAGGAAAACAAGGAGTGATGCTTGTTCAGAGCTTGATTTACTTGTTTTGAATATTATTCTGTTTATATTCCTGTCCAACCATTACATTATACGGTAATAGCCGGCTTTAATTCTTCATATCAATGTAATTTTTCTTAA
Source organism: Macrobrachium nipponense (assembly GCF_015104395.2). Classification (NCBI taxonomy): domain Eukaryota; kingdom Metazoa; phylum Arthropoda; class Malacostraca; order Decapoda; family Palaemonidae; genus Macrobrachium; species Macrobrachium nipponense. The sequence continues at coordinate 32,205,207 of NC_061089.1, forward strand.
ATCCATTATATATATATATGATATATATATATATATATATATATATATATATATTATATATGTATGAGTTTTTATCAATTAACCGTGTTTCATATACATCCATTAAGCTACAAATGTCCTTTAATATCCCATTCTCTCTCCCTTGGAATTAATATATTGTTAGATGTTTCTGTCATGAGGGATGGTAGATAGGTTGGTGCAAAGGACACAGTGCCGAAGAGTTACCAGGAAAGAGGAGAGGAGAACTTGGAAAGTACTTGATATGGAAGAGGTATTGGAAAGGAAAGGTTCCAACATAAGGGAATTGGTTTCCTCTAAATGGAGATGGTCCCTAGAAAAAACATTACGCCTGAATCGTAGTTGAACTTTGTACAGAAAACTTCTAGTAAATAAGCCGCTTCCCACGCGTACATAAAGGTTTATCAGCAACACGTCGTACACCCTTACACTCTGTTCTATTCACCATTATTTTGCAAGCATAAAAAGAGAGAGAGATAGCTTACAAGATTTTCATAGTTTAGACTGTCCACCATAACATCCGTCAAATAGACTCCTGCGAATGCTGCCTTTATCATACTTAAAGGTGAACTGACAGTACAGTTCCTATCACGGACATTACCAATTTTACGACGTCCCTGGAAGTTATTCGGGTTCGATGATTCAGTTCTTAAGTTCAAAGTGTGCATTCCGGTAACTGTTGAAGACTGCTGTGTATCTCTTCCCTTCGAGATTGTCTCCCATCTGGCCTCAGCCTTTGCGAAACCGTGATTGATTATGGGCAAGGAGTGAAGAATTGCCTTTGGTTATGTAAAAGGAAGAGTTGGATTTACCCTGGCAAAAGTAAAAGGAACGTGGGATTACCTTTGGTTATATATGTGAAAGGGTCGCAGCATTACTTCCTTTTATTTAAAATGAACCAGGATTGCCTCTGATTTGATAAAAGTAGTGCAAAATTACCTCTTGTTCTGTAAATGGAGGGCAGGATTACCTCTTTTGAAAAAAAAAAGAGCACACTCTTACATTCTGAATAAGACGCAGTTTACTATCGGGATTCACGCTTCCATAAGCTGTAAATTCCAGCGTTCGACCATATAGTATTTTAGAAAGCATTTTAGTAGAGCCCACAGTCGAGGTGAATACGGCGTTTCATGAATTTCAAAAGACAACAGGATATTTTTAGAGCTCTGCTTGCAATCTAGGTCAGTGGTTTCAAAAGTTTTGGGACTTTTTAACCCCCTCTTCTGTTTCTGATCTGCCTGGATTTCCATCTGTAAAGTTGTTGTGAATCTTTAGAGAGAGAGAGAGAGAGAGAGAGAGAGAGAGAGAGAGAGAGAGGGGGGTGATGTGGCGAGGGCCATGCCGCCGCCTTTTTTTTTTTTTTTTTTTTTTTTTTTTTTTTTTTTTTTTTTTTTTTTTTTTTTTTTTTTTTTTTTTTTTTTTATTTTTTTTTTTTTTTTTTTTTTTTTTTGACAGTCCCAGTCCCTGTGAGTTTCAGATCTGGTGACGTGTTTCAGTAACATTTCAGCACGTCTGAATGCTGGCATTAATCCTTAAATTCCATGGAAATGGCCCTTGTGTACTTGTTCCATGTGAGGTTTCGTCTACTGAAATAATAATAAATAAGTAAAACATTAGATGGGTTTATCGTTTCATAAAACTGATGAGTAATTGCCACCCCCCCCCCCCCCCACACACACACACACTATTCCGTTGCCTTAACTTCGTCGTAGCAAAATTCTTGGGATCTTTCCCAAACGATCACTTATGACTGGTCTTGGAATCTCGTGGCCTCCCTACAAGTTCTTCCATAGTCTGGAAGAGACATAGTTTAGTTCTCCTCAGTGACTGGTAGGGAGAAAGATCACATAGGCGAGAAGTATGTTCCCGCATTTACTGGAAGGGAGAAATTTCACCTCATTGGCGAGAAATGAGAAAGTTCCCCTCATTTATTGGAAGGGAGAAAGTTCTCATTGACGAGAATTGAGAAAATTCCCCACATTTACTGGAAGGGAGAAAGTTCGCTGGTGGAAGTGTAGGAGAAAGTCACTGGCTGGAAATGAGAACATGGCCCGTTTTCTAGTAGGTGGGAAGTGCCTTTCTTTGACTATGAGGGAGAAAGTATCTCCTTCTGCCTAGAAAGGAAAACGTCTCCGGAAAGCCATCCTCGGTAACTTAGCTGGGGTTTGCGTCGCTTCTCGACTTTTCTATGGCTTTACATAGATTTTAACTTGAAGCACTGGTGTTTTCAAGCTTTCTCTACCTTTGTTGCTTATTTCCTATAGGTATTTTTGGAAAGTGTCGCGAAATGTTTTTATTGTTGTATCTATTCCAAGTCTATGTACAGGGGCACTTATATTTCTGTGCATAACCACTCAGTGCGTTCCATGTATTCTCCCTTTGGATAATTTTGGAACATTTTATTCTTTAGTAGAACTGTTCTTCATAAAATGTTGGAATTCCATCTTTGTCGTCGGCGACTTAAAATGTCGACTGTCGTTTATATATGTAAGAACTCAGTTTAAGGAAAATTTTAACTTACATTTTCATAACACATTTTCATAACTTTGAATCTCAAAGCGTTATTCTCGTTGTTTGTATCTTAACATTTT
>NC_061089.1:32212815-32217815 GCF_015104395.2 Macrobrachium nipponense
ATTATCTCGATGCCTCATCCGATAAATATACTCACTCCAGTATCCAACAATAGTGACAACACTGTCTTTCATACGTCACACATTAATAACCACTAAAATTCTCTCTTTTGAGAGGGTGGGCCGGGGAGGTACTTGCAGTCCACCAGTCAGCTAACGGTCAGGTGCGTAATTGCCTACCTGGGACAATTGGGAAATCGAACCAGGGCGTTTTTGCAGGAGAGGCAGCAATTATAACACTATAATAGTAATTATGACACCATTAGGTTATATATATATATATATATATATATATATATATATAGTATATATATATATATATGGAGAGAGAGTGGGTGGTGGGGATAGAATGCTCGATGTCGACGAACTTAAACAGAGCAATTCGGATGGACGTGTGATATTTTGATACCGACAGCAAATTTGTAATAATCAGGCGGCCTCTCATAAATATTCCTTTATGGCCGCTCTCAACTTGTGAAACGACCATCGTGCCATTACGAGCTTGTGAGAAGTCGGCCTAGTTTCACATCTGCGGCATTCTCCCTTGCATCTGGGCCTGCTTCAAGTCTCTCTCTCTCTCTCATCTCTCTCTTCTCCTCTCTCTCTCTCTGCTCTCATATCATCTCTCTCTCGCTCTCATCTCGCTCTCTCATCTCTCTTCCCTCTCTTCATCTTCTCTCTCTCTCTGACATGGACAGTTGTATGCTATCGGTAAATTTCTGAATTTCTATTTGATATAATGAAAATAACTTTTGACGGATATTGAATACATGGGAAAAAGAAGTCATCGGTTAAAATACTATCAAGATAAATAATATTAAATAGAGAACTATTAGATAGAGGAAACTACATTCCAGAAGTACTTAAAGTTTTGAGATAGGTTTGTTAAGTGGAAAGATTTTGAAAAGGTACTTACGTACTGCATTAATAGAAATGGGTAAAGAAATTCAGTTAAATTACTAAAGGAGGAGTGAGTAGGATGGCACAGTGAATGGGGAGGGTATTGGAGCAGTTAATTTAGCAAAAAAGTGTTTTGCCTGCGAGTTTCATCAAAGATTCAGCAATTAAAAGTATTAATGGCGTAGTGACCAGATTTTTTTTTTTTTCCTGAATTCTCCTGAATTCCAAGTAGAAATGGTGGAAAGTATATACTCATATAATATTATATATATATATATATAATATAATATATATATATATATATATATGGTGTGTGTGTGTGTGTGTGGTGTGGTGTGTGTGTGTGTATATATATATATATATATATATATATATATATATATATATATATATATATGTAATGTATGTGTATGTGTGTGTGTGTGTTGTGGATTGCTAGAAGTCAAAAGAGAAAATGTGTTGATTCCTTCTATGCACAAATGCATTTACATGTTAGTGAAAGTGGAGCTTGTGGGCTGGTGTGGATGGGAGGGAGAGTTGCATATGATAGCTCTTCTTTATAAGAGAACGAAGTGGCACAAAATTTGTAGAACGCTTCGGACTAGAGTTTCATTTATGATTTACCTGCCGTGAATTTTTTTTTTTTTTACCGTTTCTTGAATTCCATTTTTTTTTCTCGTAGTCTTCATGAATTATAGAGGTCTGCCTGACAAGGAATATGCAACCTTTGTTGTTCTTTATGCGATATATTCATGAAGTATGTGAGTACAAAAGTGAAAACCAGCAGTGGCCCTGCATTGCAGTAACTGCATGGCCTGAATGCAAATGTTGTCTTGTCAGCAATGTTAAGTTTCCGTTCTACTTTGTCGGCCCCATTGTAATTTCCTTTGTCCCTCGCCATCTTATTCGTATTTCGGGCATTGTAAGTCCAGATAACATGAGGGCCCATTGTTCTCGGAATGTGTTACTTTTCTAATGAAAATTTAATATATATTTACAGCACGTTAGATTTTCGCCTCTGCAAGCTTCGTGTTAATGAACTGATCAGCAAGAAGAACTGAAATAATATCTTATTTACACCAACGTTTTAGGAATCCGTTCCCATAATTTTATTGTATCCTTGAAGATAGAAACGTATTCCCGAAACGTTGGTGTAAATAAAAGGAGGCGTGTTAAGTCTGTGAGTTGTAGTGTAGCCAGTGCAATTTCTACCGGTATAATCTTCTTTCATTTGTGTATACTTTAGTGTCAAGTCTTAGTTTTTAGATATATTTCCCGTATACTTGCACCCGCTTCGTAACGGATATTAAAGGTCTTATCCAGATTAACACGGATTTCGAAATATGTATATGAAGTCCATGCAAGCGAAGTGTATGCTACTAATTTGAATTGATGTTAGCGCGGTTTATTCCCAAACTCGGATTTTTCTCGATTTCTTAGTAAGAATAAAGATGAAAGTAGTGGTTGGTAATTAACTAAAATTCCATGCCGTCTTATAATCTAGACTATGATCTCCTTGAGGTCTCAGAAGATATGATGTCTAGAAAATGTTCCCGAAGGACACTATACATCCAGTAGGAGTTCGATGTTGAGCTTCTGGTAAACGTTGAATATTGAAATGGGTATAAGTCATGAAGTGTTCCTTTGCCTCTGGCTTCCACAGCAAGTTTCTTGCACTTTAGACATTCCTGCATTATCCGAAGTATTTTTGAAATTTCTACCGCCTGTGGACTGTCAAGTGAAGCTATTTTCTATTAGCGGTATATGTAGATATTGTAGAATTCCTTTGCATGCTGAATCTGATAATATAGTTGTATTAGTGGGTAATACTGAAGTTGTCTTTAGTTTTCATGGTAGAAGGATGGTCAAGTTTGATTATGTTTACAAGAAAGTGTCAGCATTGAGCTGAAAGGTTTGTTGCAGCGAAACAAGAGTAAAGAATATTTATAGTGGAGAACCCCCGGACGTAGTGTTTGGATGAGCCAGTTTTCTTTCTTTTTTATTGTTTGTCAATAGTAAATACTTATTTTTTTCTCATTTTTCATGTAAATTTCTTGCTGGAATATTAAACGTCTACAAAAATAAAGTAATTTTAACATAACGAATGAAGTACATAGTAAGCATATTTCTTATATTATATATGTTAAGTATATTTTTCACGGTTGTTTAGAGAATTTTTAATATTTGAGTGAATGGACACGAGAAGTACGTAAAAAGAATTAATAAATCGTTTGGAGAAGTAGAAGGAAAAATGAAAGCCAAAGTTTTTTAGTTTTTTTCAAGGACCCATTCAATATAGCACAGTAAACAGAAACCAAGTTATCTTTCATTCATATTTTTTACGTAGCTTGCAACTTCTGAGCCTTTTCAGAGTTTGAGTGGGATTGAAGTTTTACATAATTCTACCATTGTAACTTATATAACCATCTGTCATCAGTTGCTGCTGCTTCTAACCAATGGATACCTTGGTTAAAGTTGATGTGCACTATTGTGTTGGTTGTGTGTGTTTGAAGCTTGTCTCAGTGGTTCCGAACTGGGGGCCATGTAGCAGAATTTAGGGGGCCATAATCTGATGATATGTACGTATAAAACCATGGGTTTTATACTATTTTATGGGTTTTATACATACTTGGGTTATGCTTGGCGGGGGGGCGGGAGGCCATGGACAAGTATCCTGTATGAAAAGTGGGTAACGACCAGAAAAAGTTTGGGAACCCCTTATTTGCTTCTGATTGGCCAGTTCATTTGAATTATAACTACGCGTGTTAGGGGAGCAGCATGGCGATTGTCTTCACTGATATCAGCTGAGGATATTTACCGTCAGCTCTAAAATACAGATTATAGGTAGGGTTTTTTGGCGATTCCCATTTAGTTCGTTATACCGATCCATGCTCCAACTCTGGAATTTTAAATATCACATCAATTAGTTATTTGGTAATATTGCGGCCTGATTAGCGTTATCGCTGGTATCTGTCAGCCACAGGAAGTGGATTTTAATGATTTCAGGAAGTTCGGAATTACATCGAACTTTTTAAAATTAATAACAGTAATTAGTAGTCATTCCCGTTAAAAATTTTTAATCTCTCTCTCTCTCTCTCTCTCTCTCTCTCTCTCTCTCTCTCTCTCTCTCTCTCTCTCTCTCATCGTCGTGATCATCGTCTAATATATTCTCTGGCAATCAACTTCATAACCATCAAATGCACTATTTTATTGGTCTCAATCTTTCTCCAATTACCCGTCCTTAATCCATCCTTGTTTTGGTGATTTGGGAACAGTTGGTACTAGAAATCGTATTTCCTGTAATCGGTTTAAAATCTGTGATCCCTCTTAATTGATGTTGCACGTAGCGTTGCAGGATTTTTCTTGTTTGCTCGTCGCAGTTCAGGACCACATAATTGGTCATTTTAACATTAGGGTTTTCATTTCCAGATGTACATAATGTTTACAAGTGCGTGCACACGAGCACAAACACAAAAATACACACATTTTTAAGTTGTGTATAATATATATATATATATATATAAGAGCGAGAGAGAGAGAGAGAGAGAGAGGAGCGAGAGAGAGAGAGAGAGAGAGGAGAGAGAGAGAGAGAGAGATTTTTTCAGGGGTCGATGACATCTGATGAACCTTATATGTAGGTTTAAGAAGATGGTACTTTGGAGAAATATTTGCACAGGGGGATCCTTTCTGAATTCAGCATAAAATGATGAGCGCGCCCTTGACTAACGTCTTGTTTACTCATGGAATCCTCCAAGTAATGATTATATATATATCTCGTGTTCTTAATGATGGATATGTTAGAAGCACAATACTGTTGTAAAAATAGTTAAGGCTTGCCGTCATTCTTGATGAGACATGCATACTAGTAAATAAACAAATATGCACATTCGTGCATGAATATGTAATATATCTGTTCATACCTCTGTATCGCATATGAACACTGGAGGTCTTTGCTCATTTTATGAAAACAGATCACCCTTCAGTTTTCTCTCTGAACGAAGTCTTCATAAAGATAAGGGTATCGAATCGAGTTAGCAGCTGCTCTTCCGCTGACAATTCGTCATTTCATTGATTAACCGAATTTATTTTCATTTGATCGGCTT
>NC_061089.1:32222815-32250315 GCF_015104395.2 Macrobrachium nipponense
CGTTATGTGACCTCAGGGAAACAGCATTGATCACCGGCAATTTTGGTCAGTCCCTCCGGGGAATAAAACCTATTAAAAGGCGAAAACAGCAGAGAGATTCCGTCTGTTTCTTCATACTGGTGCGCAGAAAAATTGGTGCTGCGAGGGTTTCAAGCTTCGCCCTTTTCCTCTTATTGTTTCCTGGTAATAGAAAAGTTTTGTCTGTTCATGTATACTTTCACACACACACACACACACACACACACACACTTCAAATCCTCCAGACAAGTTTCTTCAGACATCCTTTGTGACTGGACCTATTCGATGTGGTGAATTGCTGTCAGTATGGAGTATGGCGTGGAGCTAGCAACCTCATCCCAAAAGATGTGCTGTGAACACCCTCCAAGTTGTCATTTATCCCAATCATATTCTTATATATTTCATCAGCTGTGCTTTGAATAGGCAGATTATTTCCTTCAACCAGTAATCAGAATATGTTACATTTGAGAAGTTTTACGCTACACACACACACACACACACACACCACACACACACACACCACCACATTTATATTATATATATATATATATATATATAATATATATATATGTATATATATATACACACATATTTATACCTATGTACACATTTATACATATATATATATATATACAATATACTTGCCTTGCCTACATACATACATACGTGTTAAGGTGGCTGCTTAAGTATATAATGAGAGAGAGGTTCAAGTTTTAATATTATTGTAGAGAAATACGATGCATATATGATCGTTTCGGAGAATATCTTCGTTACAGACTTTATATTTCAGGTTGCTCACCGAGCAGTTCGGGGTCGAGTTTGTAATCGACGCTCGATACTTTTCTTGGAGGAGAGGTAATTAGGCTCTTGTGCCGTAGAGCGAAAGTTTTCGTACCTCAGGTCATTGTTCTCAACTTCTTAGGGCGATAATGGATGCGCCCACCTACATCTCTCACGCACATACAATATGAAAAATATTTTAATCTAGGATTATTGTCAAGTCTCGGGTTTCCCTGGGCTAGGAGTCGGTGAGATTCTTTGGTGACGAGAGGAGGAATAATTTCAGTAATTAGAAGGAAGTGGGAAATTTTTTTTAAATAGATGAATGAATGAATATGTATGTATATAAATATATTTATATTGATATATCACACACACACAGACAAGCACACACGCACACATTTTATATATATATATATATATATATATATATATATATATATAGAGAGAGAGAGAGAGAGAGAGAGAGAGAGAGAGAGAGAGAGAGAGAGATGTGGGTGGGGGGGCAGCAATCGTGTAGCTTTTTGGGAGAAAGGAGACTGCCCTTCCGAGCTGAGGTCAAACAACTCTACGGATAATTCTTGCCATATTGTGATATGTTGTAGTGCAGTGGTCTTCAACCTTTTTTAATGTCGTCCACCCCTAGTGGTGCTTAAGTAGAAGCTGTCCACCCCCACCCCGAAAGTCTCATTAAAAATCTCACTTTTTTAATATTTAAAATCTATGTTTCATATCTTAATTCTATGACTATGTAAACCGAAAAAAGCAGTTTCTCTTATCTTTTATTTAACTTTTACATATTCACCCATATATTTACACACCTCATCTCAAACTAAGAGGCTCAAAATACATAAGTTACCATTAAGCAGGCCATTAAGACACATTTTCCTTCACTAAAGTAAAACTGCAGATAATGTTTGCTATATTTGGTACGGTATCAATAAATAAAACAAATAGTTATCCTTTAAAAAAAAATCAGTGGCTTGGCTGTTGTTGCACTTTGTCTGCTATTAGGTTGAATCGAGGTGTCAGATGATTTTCAAGTGCAACTTGCATGAGAGGATCCAAGTTCAGGATTGCATTCCTTTTCTTTGCCTTCACCAAAATTAAACTAGAGAACCCTTGCTCACACAAATATGATGTTGGCATCTGTATAAATATGGGTATTGCCTGCTCAGCTAGATCCTTGTACTCTGGAATATCAAGCGGGGTAACCCAGAAATCCATGGGATGGCTAAATGTCTTGAAAACTGCCTTTTGTGAATAATCCGCTCGAAGCTCCAAAAGAGCATCACAATGATCAGTTCCTTCATCTGTGAAGGGATTAAGCATCAACATGTTGGAGGTCAGCTGGCCATTCTCACTGTCTGGGAAATAGAAGTCAAATATTTCTTGCATTAAAGTAAGGTGTCTGATAACTACGTGTGACATATGTACCTCCAGTGTCTGCTTTGTTGCCTGCATACCATGTCCCCAGCCACATTCTCTCATAAATGAGTCAAATAATTCAAATTCAGAAAAGCACCTCTTTACTACATTGCTTTTCCATTTTTTCACCTTCAGTTTAAATGCATTTATTTTCCCTATACTTGTATAAATATCCCCACCTTTGCCTTGCTGACTGATGTTTAGTTTGTTCAGATGATCGAAGATTGAAGCCATGGAAGACAATTTTGCCAGCCAGAGCACATCCTGGCATTTAACTGCCATGGGGTTTGCTTCCTCAGTAAAGAAAACACAGAGCTGCTCTCTCAATGCAAACACTCGATTAAGAACCTTACCCCGAGATAGCCAACGTACTTCAGTATGAAGGAGGAGTTTTGTGAAATTAGCTTCCATATCCTTACACAACTCACGAAACATTCTAAGCTTTTTTGTATGTGCACAGATATGATTAACCATTTTGACATCATCATCAAGTAGAAGCTCAAAGTCACTTTTCTCCTTAGCATTTCTAGTTTCATTCAGTCGCTTTGCCACTAACGTTTCCCTGTGAATCACGCAGTGAATTGCGATACAATTTGGTGAGACCGCTTGGATTTTCTTTACAACGCCATTGATTGCGCCGACCATAGTTTTTTCACCATCAGTAGTAACAGACTTGCATTTTGACCAGTCAATGCCCTCTTCAATAATGAAATCATGAAGTTTCTGAAAAATGTTGTGGGCTGTTGTTTCTACTCCCGGTTGGAGGTTTTCTCTTCTAAGTCTCGAAACCGAAAGTAAACAATCAGCTGTGCTTCTCCTCCTATGTCTGTGGTTTCACCCAGTTGAATGCCAAACGAAGCGGCTAGACGCAACTTTTTAACAAGCTGTTCCTTCAGGTCATCTGCTAACATCACAGACCGACAACTTATTGTAGTAACAGACAACGGAATCTGCTTCACTTTCTTCACTGCATCTTTCCCGCCATGTATAAGGTCAGCTGCTACTTCAAGACACGGCAGTACAACATTTTCAAGTTCAGTGAATGGCTTTTTTTTCTGAAGAACGATATGTGTCATCTTAAGAGAAGCCAGAGTAAGTGCTTTCATGTCAGGGGGCTTAACGTGACTTTTAAAGGTCGACTTTTGCTTCAAGTATGCTTCCAAAGTTGCCTCAAAAAATTGCTTTGATTTGTTTTGATTATACAGACACGTGCAGGTGAGGATCTCGTCCACCCAGTAGTCCACCTCTAGACAGCTGTCCACCCCTCACTTTAATCTCTTCCACTATAAGGTGGACTGTCCACCCAGGTTGAATAGCACTGTTGTAGTGTTATTGATGTATTATATATTTCATGTTATACTGCATTGTCTGGTTTATTTATTTATTTTTACATATATTTAAAAGTCACTTCCATGATGACCTCATAAAACATAATTCCAAATTAAGAGTTCTAAAATTACTTACCTGTTGCATAGTACGTCTCTTAGCGTCGTGCACTGCTGCAAATATGACCTAATAAATTAATCCATAGTTTTTTTTACTTCAATTTAAGATTGTAAGAAACTGATTCATTACTACATATTATATTCACCTTCGTTTTCGTTATGAATAATTTTGCTGTTATAGCTTTTTCTGTTATTTAAATCATCAAAAATTATTCTTAATGTGACCATCGACGTTATTGGTTTGAAAGAGAATTAAAAACCAGCCGATTAATGTTTCATATAACAAAATGTCAAATCTATGAGAAAATACACTCGCTCTAACTAGAATGGCGTAGCTAGCTAAAAACAGATTCAGATATTTCCAGTGAAATACTGGATTCCTCGGCTGTAAAATTGCCTTCATTCACTGCTATTTGCTATTTCTTCATTGCTGCTCACGGTCATTCCACCGTAATTAACTTGTATGCCTTAGATATTTCCTCAAATCGGACTCCACCGAACTGCTGAGTGAGTCGTGAATAGCTCCTCTGATGGACCGGACATCGGAGGATGTCGGAGGTGTAGAATAACCTCTATATATATATATATATATATATATATATATAATTATATATCTATATATATATATAGGTATATATATTTATATATATATCTATATAATTGTACTGTATGTATGTATATATGGACGTGCGTATGCGTATAAATCTTTTGCTTCATATTTATGCACTTTTGTAAACCTATTATCTGTAATGTATAGAAAGTCCCAGTAATAACAGTTATTTTTAACCTGAAGTGTTGAGGTTCGCTGTTTGTAAGTGCTCCTTGCGCATATGTACAAGTTCGAATGAATATGTGCTAATTCGGTCATGAACCGTTGCGTTTCATTTGATATATTATTTCAGAACCTCTGAAATTTTGTTTATAAATGAGCTATCGGTTGAGGAGTGATTCTAAAAATCCTAAATTGTGGCTTCAGCCTCCTCCAAAGTCCGCCGTGAATAAGCCGGATCTTTATGCGTGCTTCATTCTTGCATCGTTTGCCTAAATATTACTGTGGTATTCAGCCATCCTGATTTATTAAAAGTTCGGGAAACAGAGGAGAAATAAATATTGCGGATGTCGAAATTCTGCTCTTAAGGTTATGAGTGTTTCTTTCTTTCTTTCTTTTGCGTTTCCATCCATATATAGGCGTGTTTCTTTACATCTTATTCCACTTTGTAGGGTACAGGAGGGTACTTTTTCTTGGCCTCAGCAGACGTGCCTCGACACCTGACCTCCTCGCTAGTATACATTCTCATATATACTAGATACATATTCACTTAGTATGTTCAAAGATAAGTAAGTAACTGTAGTTGTTGAACTTACACAAAGAGGACGACACTAGATTAAACATACAGTCACAAGCTTTATTTACTAGTTGTGATAAATATTGATTTTGTAAACAAATATTTTCATTTTCAATGTATTTTGTGCCTTTGGCCCTCGTACCTCAGGTTAGCAAAAGAGTAGTGGTCTGACAGCGAACCAGGATTAAGTAAACTGTCGCTAGATTTGTTTGATTCTGCAAATCTTTCAAGCTTTAGAACATCCATTTAATATGCATAATTCTCTCTCTCTCTCTCTCTCTCTCTCTCTCTCTCTCTCTCCTCTCTCTCTCTCTCTCTCTCTCCAGGAGTAGGTCAAATAACAGTACCTTCTATTCGTGACGTATGTTTGTCCTGATCAGAAGAGTATAAAAAATTGTAATAACGAATAGAGAAGAAATGTAAATATGTATGTATATATATATATATATATATATATATATATATATATATATCTATATATTATATATATATATATATATGTATATAATATAAATTATATTGATGTTTTTCCAAGGCAACTGGACGCTTGCATCTAAATTAAGAGAAAATCAAAGTAAAGTACCATATTCAAAATTAAGTGATGAGAATCATTTAAAATCAGATCCACTGATTCCCAAGAGTCCAATTTTAGGAAATATGAATGTGTTTCTTGGAGGGTTAAATTCAAAGACTGTCAACTGAATCAGGCAGTTGCAGTAGAATTTGCCTTGAAATCTTCAGCACCGGTGTTTTTTTTTTCCAAGATCCCATATACATGTTGTATGTCTGCTATTTCCCGACAGCTTTTTTTTTCGCGTGTTTTCTTCAGGCTTGAGCTACATTATTTTTTTTCGAGGGGTGGCATTATAAATCTTGCTAGTCTGAATGACTTCCAGGAGAAAGGGCCCTGCTTTCTGACTTCTTAAGTTTTTAAGAGAAATCTCCCTCTCTCCCCCCTAATCTTCCTCCCCCCTCCTCCCCCTTTCCCCTTCTCCTTCCCCCCCTACTTTCCCCTTCTCCTTCCGCCCCTCCTCCTTTTCCCCCTTCTCCTTCCCCCCCCTCCTCCTTCCCCACTTTCGCCAAAATAAAAAGTCACACTTCTTGAGCAACGATGAGGGTGATAAAGTTCTTAAAGCTGAGGCACTGGTACGGAGTAAGGGGGTAGCGGGGATGGGGTCATACTTAAGGTTGGAAAATAACTCGGAAGTTACACTAACAAGGATGTTTACCACTTTAGTCATTTGGAGATTTGTTTATGAAACGGTGAATACGTAAATCCATTATTTAATGAGTGTGAAGGATGGAGATAAGGGTGAATACATTAAACGAGAAATAAATCGAAGTAATCCTTTCTTTTATTTTCATATTTCTCTTATCTGGTTTTGTCCTACTGCACATTGCTAACTTAATAGATTCAGATGTACTGGGTGATCAGTGGGCTGGAGTGGGTTGTACTCAGAGAGAGAGAGAGAGAGAGAGAGAGAGAGAGAGAGAGAGAGAGAGAGAGAGAGAGAGAGCAGACTGGAGTAGTAATCGCTTTTGAGATATATTTTAGCAGAAATGAGCAAGTCCTTGACGAAGATATTTACTTCCACTGCCATCTCAGTGTTTATTGATAAGTAGAAAAGCAAGACTATTCTGGTTGAATATTTACTTCCAGAGTCTTCCATTAAGGAATGACAAAGGGTACGCGACGCCGTTGATACTTCCTTACCGCATATTTAACCCGTGGAAACTATTCCCACATGGCTGTGGACCGAGATTAAATGCTTAACATTTGATCAAAGCCGTGAAATTAAACATTAAACCATTGTGACCCCATTCCTTCGTCATAGTATAAGGTATGCCAGGTCTTCCATCATCTTGATTAGAATACAATCAAAGCATTACACAAAACTTCTGAATTGATTCTCTCTCTCTCTCTCTCTCTCTCTCTCTCTCTCTCTCTCTCTCTCTCTCTCTCTCTCTAAAGAAGAATTTCACCAAAGTAATTAGCATGTAATTACGATCAAGTAGCTCTCACTTGAGGAAGTGGAAATCATTTCCTAATTAATTCACAGAGACAGTTGAAGTATCACACGATGACGTCACAAGAAAGGAACTCACACTGCTTTCGACTAAATTTATCACTGTCTCTTTTGCTGTGATTTGGGAAGGGAATAATAACCCTAATGTGAGCCCTATTTATGGCCGGTTATCGTTTGTGGCGGAAGATGCATCGTTTGTCCCCCGACGAATGTTTTGAAGCTGAGCCTGTCTGTAATCGAAGATCACTTACCCATTTTAGAACTGAATTATTTGGGGTATGAAGTTCGAACGGGGCTCCAAAAGCGAGAGAGAGAGAGAGAGAGAGAGAGAGAGAGAGAGAGAGAGAGAGAGAGAGAGAGAGAGAGAGAGAGAGAGAGAGAGAGAGAGCGTATGTAAGGCTCCAAAAGAGATTTTGAAGCTCTTGTAGTCGTGGATTACGCGAGCTCCCAGATTTGGCATTCGTATTATGACCTCATAAAGAAAATTCCAGACCGTTTATTTGCATGCCTTTGATTCGAGTCTGATCCTTATGAATAGAGGAATCAAGATCGACAGCGGTTTGCAACTCAGTGATTGGAGAAAGACGATAAGGAGCTACTCGTATTCTTCTTATTCTTTCTCTTTTGTCGCCTACAGTGATCATTTGGCTCAGGTGAAAAGGGCTGGAACATGACTAATCATTTGATCATCGATACCTTAGGGAGTCCTGAGAAAGAGGCTCTGAAGAGGCTTCTCTCTCTCTATCTCTCTCTCTCTCTCTCTCTCTCTCTCTCTCTCTCTCTCTCGCGGAAACCTAGCCATTGTGCTATGACACAAGGTGCATTATTTTATGGAAAAAAGGAAAAAGGAGTCGTGTGTGTGTATATATATTATATACTATGTATATATAATATATATATATATATATATCTATATATAATATATATATATATATTATTTATATATAATATATATATAAGTACACACGTTCTCACATTTAAAAAATATTTTAAATTATCAGTGAACTATCCAACATACAAACCCGTTAATTCACACCCAAGCGTAACACACACACATACACACACACACACATATATATATATATATATATATATATATATATATGTGTGTGTGTGTGTGTGTGTGTGTGTGTGTGTACGCTTGGGTGTGAATTAACGGGTTTGTATGTTGGATAGTTCACTGATAATTTAAACTATCTCCTTTTATATTTTTTAAATGTGAGAACGTGTGTACTTATATAATTGAGACTAAAAGATTCAGTAGATTAAATAGTTGTTTAGGAATAAGCTATAGCTAAGGACAGCCTAGGTATTAAGTAACGGGTTTCGTGTTATCAAAGTATACCAAATCAATTGCCACAATTAGTTGTATTATAGCGAGTGAGGGGCCATATAGTCAATAGTTCTCTAATCAAAGGTTCTGCCCTGTCCTACGTACCCTGATGGACTTCCAGTCAGGGTTCTGAAGCACGCTTTCCTCTGGTTGTTATTGAAGTTCTACTGTTCATTTATTTATTTATGTTTTAATGATTTTATATATATATATATATATATAATATATATATATATATATATATATACTATATATATATATGTATACATACATACATATATAGTTATATATGTAAAAAAAAATTTATTGTGAGGCGTTATCTTTTTGTATTATATTATATATATATATATATATATATATATATATATATATATATATATATATATATATATGAATAGCTTATATATACGCATATAATGTGTAGTTATGCGTGCTGGCTTTTTATTAGTTTTTTTACAGTAAGTGTAGTGGAGCTACAAGAATAAAAAGGATTCTTCTGTTAACAGTATTTTGTGACAAACACTATATATGTCTTACGCGCATAGAAATCATTTAGAATTTTTCAACTTCACGTTTTGAATTCCATTCAATATCCTTTTTGGTTTCTTTCTTTTTACTCCTCATCCCAGAGCCATTCGAAAACTGGATTTATATCCGCCTGCAGAAGATTGGCGTCTTTCATTGATCAAATTGCATTTACAATTACACCGTCGTCAGCAAAGGAGAAAATGGATTGGAGCAGAGTATTTTCATTAACGTCCGGTGTCCGAATAATAGATAGGAGGAGGAGTGCCAGAACTGTGGCGCTGGAATTTGATGGAGAGCTTTTCTTTCAAAGGATTTTTTTCCTTTATTTTCGGTCCACCTGAAACTTAGTAAGGGATGTGAAACAAAGGGAAATGATTTTTCCTTTATTTTCGGTCCACCTGAAGCTTAGTAAGGAAAATGAAACAAAGGGAAATGATTTTTGTAAAACCCATTTGTTTTGATTGAGTAAATACTTGTCAGTGAAGTAAGTTAATTCGGATAAGTAGAATTTTTCATTACAAAGCGTTATGCAGGAAACCTAAGATAATCCAAGCAGAAAAATAATTCGATGAGCAGGAATTGTAGATTCAGGAACAATGGATATTCTATGAAATCAAATATGCCCAAAACAGCGACCTCTCTTGTTCGAATGGCTGTTCCAGATAGCCAAACTTCATCGTGGAAAGTAAAGGGGACCATTGAGAGGTTTCATTTTTGTTTTTAGTTTTTTTCTAAATTTTGCCGCAGATTTACGATAAATCATATTTTAGAGAAAAGTAGCTTTGGGGCGCTAGAGTTCTTCGAGTAAATCAAGAATTCTCCTTTAGCAATATAGTATGTACTGAATGGAACTCGAGGCCCGTTCCGATTTTTATTGATCCATCAGGAATTAATTGTTTTTTATTTATATTTTAATGAAGACCTGGCTTTTTCTAGAGAATGCGAATGCATGTAAAGTAACTGGAAAGTTTTGTAATCTGCCAAAGATGTTATAACTATAAAACCTGTTTCGTTTTCTATCAATTCATTTTGCTTCCGGTGTCTTGTTTTACATTCAGATTTTATCAGCTGGTTTACATGCAATTTCTTGTCGGATCATTTTGGTATGTGTACGGTTTTATTTTCATCAGCAATGATTACATTCTTTGCATTCATGATCTGCAGATTTATTCTACGAGGAGTCGTGTTGTTGCGAGATTAACCCTTCAATCGATCGTATGATTGCAAATCAGATGTCAGTATCCACTCATGAATAAGATAATATTTTTTTTTAGTCCTAGACCTTTAATCTGTATTTATTTGACTTAACTTCTATAATGATTAGTAAATAGGTCAAATGTCTCCCTGAAATTCGTAGACCAACATTTTTTTATAGCTATCACAGATATGGGAAGTGCATTTAAGAGTTAGAAAAGAGCGAAAAAGCCACTCGAGTTAGGATAAAATAGCGATATCATCATTTTTAACCTTCATTGACTGTAAAAAGGCCCAAAAGAGAGAAGGAGAAACAGAGAATAGTTTGTTCAGAGAGAGAGAGAGAGAGAGCGATAAAGAGGGTGAGCTTCGTGTATTTCATCACATAATAGATACTGCTGATAACACAGAACTGAAGTAGTGATTGGAGTTAGGAGAGTGGGGATTATGGGGAGAGGAGTGAACATCTTTTCTTTATCTTGTATCCCACTTGCACGCCGTTCCCCCTCCCCCCTCCCCCTCACGTCTCTCTCCTACTTCACTCTTATAGACAAAGGGATAGAAAAAAAATATCAAACCGATAAATTATTCTAAGAAGACGTGGAGGCCCCTCACTTAGAGAACGTCAGAATATCGCTTACATTCTGAGAAGGGCACTTCAGTCTTCCCTTTGGGTCGTCCCTTCGCCAAGCCCTTCCTACCTCCTTGTGTCTCACCTCCTCACCGAAGATCATAATGCCCCAAGGCACTTTTCTGTTCTCCCCCTCTCCCCTTCCACTTCTCTGTCTCCCTTCAACTCCTGCCTTTCGTCAATCCCTCGCCGCATGTCCAGTGTACTGCAACTGCTCTCTCCTCTCGATATCTTGTATAATTCACACTGAGGTAGAGAGACAGAAAGACAGAATAAACAATTCTTTTCCAGTGTTGAAATATTCTCATCCACGAGAGAGAGAGAGAGAGAGAGAGAGAGAGAGAGAGAGAGAGAGAGAGAGAGAGAGAGAGAGAGAGAGAATATTCTCGTAGAGCGAATAACTCATCCTACTAGAAGCATAGTGATGGTGAGAGACCGGAATTATACTCCAAAAGACATAATTCTTAACCCACTCGAGAGCGAGATTATGCGCGCGCGCGCGTGTGTTCTCCTAAAGAAAATAATTCACACTCGGGTATTACAAATAGTAAAAATCAAATTCCAGAAAAGAGAGATGGAAGACTTATTTAAACGAGAATGAATGAATCCCACCGAGAGAGAGAGAGAGAGAGAGAGAGAGAGAGAGAGAGGAGAGAGAGAGAGACTCCTTTCAAAATGAATAAATCCTCTTTCACTGAGAGAGAGAGAGAGAGAGAGAGAGAGATAGAGAGAGAGAGAGAGAGACTCCTTTCAAAATGAATAAATCCTCTTCCACTGAGAGAGAGAGAGAGAGAGAGAGAGAGAGAGAGAGAGAGAGAGAGAGAGAGAGAGAGAGAGACTCCTTTCAAAATGAATAAATCCTCTTCCACTGAGAGAGAGAGAGAGAGAGAGAGAGAGAGAGAGAGAGAGAGAATCCTTGCAGCCCTCTCATTAATTGGTTTTCGATACAACGTTCATCCTGTATACATATTTCATGACAGGGAGTGAGAGGTGGTAGTCTTAGAACTGCTATTGGTTGATTTGATTTTCATTTTTTCACCGGTTTTTAGAGACAGCGTCTGGGAGGAGCGGACTCTGTGTATTTCAAGACACTTCTTATTACGAACTCGAACTCTATCCTTGATAGAAACTTGTGATGATATTGCATGATATTGATGGCGTGTATCATCTCATGATAAATGAATTCTCGTATATATTATTATTAACAGATTGTCTCCATACCCGCTTGTGATGATATGGATATAGGTCAGTTCCTGAATGATGAACGATAGACAAAATTGACTCTGTGTACCTTTACTGCTTTCTTTCTAAGCGTTATTTTTTGTTTGGACTTCAGTCCAAAATGGTTCTGTATAGTTTTAAGTTATAAGACAAAGGCTAATGAACAAAATACAAAGAAAAACAATGAGGTGAATTAAGATAAAACAAAATTCTACTTTACTTTAACTCTTCATCGCCGAATCATGCTTTTAAAAAAAACTACTCAAAGACAAATAAACTAACTTTCAAGTTGGTGTGAACTTAATTCATATTCGTGTAGCATACAAACTGGAATTTTTTTTCTGAACGAAGTTTTAAATAAAATCATTTTTGAACGACACTCAAAATCGTAAACCAGCAGAATCCGTTCCACTTTTTAATTACGGATATATTCAAGAACCTAAGCTGAGTTCTATTCCTGTTTGGAACAAAAATATTTTTAAACCGAAAACCACAAACCCTTCATTACATACTCAGGAAGGGACTGAAGTTGAGGGTTTGTGAGAAATATGCTAAGAAAAAGACTCGACCAACGCTCGAGATATTGAATTTTAAAGTAATAACCTGAAATTCTTACGGAATGTAAAGATGGTAGTTATTTCAGACTGTGAAGTAAGTAACCGCTTACACAATGAGTAATTTGTAACAGTAACACTGAATTCACTACGTGCCAATGGCTTTCATTGCTAGGCTCCAAATAGCACGAAAATACGATTAATGAAATAAAAAGCAAAGAATGGAAATGACAGGATAAAGTGTATGATGAAAACTTTCCCCTAATTAACAAATTGACAGCTGGAAATTCTTTTCAGTCATTTTTAATTGCTCAACTTTTTAGACTAAGCCTGGCACTCATTTATGTTAAATTTCATCATTGGAAATACGGCTAGGGTCAGTTTAACTGGAGACATCACCAGTTACATTTTCTGTTGAAAATAAAGTCAAATTATTTCAGACTGGTATCGTATGTGTGTGTGTGTGTGTATGTATGAATTGTGTGAGAGAGAGAGAGAGAGAGAGAGAGAGAGAGAGAGCGCCTACCAGTTCGCATCAAGTCTTTTATAATGAAGTTGCAAGCCCTGTATTCATCTCCAGCTTTGTTAAGACCCAGATGCAGTCAATTTGATTACCAAGTCATAATTCACTGCTTAAGTAAACAGAGGGATTTCAGTGAGCGTGCCTAATGTGTCCTGGCTCGCTCGCAAATCGAACCCAGGTCTATCATGCGCAAGTTTTTCAAGGTAGATTTATGTATTTAACAAAATATGGAACTATTTATTAATTTGTCAGCTGTAGGCGTAATAAATAATGTTTTAAAAGATCCTGCTTTCTTAAACAGTTAATTAATAGTTCGCCCCTTCCAGTCATTTATGTTTTACCTTATATACTATGTTTTTAATAAAATTGTTCATCATTCATTTTCCGTATCAAGTCACTTTTCCGAAACTCCTCATAGTTTCTTAATTGTGTAGTTTTACTTTAAACATTTGATTAAGGATAATGTCAATAATCCTTATACCACCTTGATAATGCTTGAACAAGAGCAGCACTACAGGCAACCTGGTGACGAAATTGGAGTCGTGTATATCAGCTTTTGCATGGAAAACAAATATCCGAAAGTCATCAGTTATTCTCAAGTTGTGACAGTAACGATAATAGTATTAATTGCATCCTCATTCGAGTATTGTAGGTTTTGTATGCTGGGATTGCAGTAATAATACTGATAATAATTCGAGAAAGGAAAATCCCCAGAATGGGTTGAGAGAGAGGAGAAGGATTTTATGTACCGGCAATTTCCTTTGTATTAATAAATGTGGGAACCGAGAACCAGAGAGGAAATAAGGGAAATGGATGAAATGCGAAGGAAAAAGGGAGCAACCAACCGTTGCAGGGTAATAGATGCAATGAGGGAGCAAACGGGGTGAAACGCAAGAGAGAAAGAGAAACAGAAGCAAAGGGAATAAACAAATAGGGAGGAATTAAAGTGAATAGGCTTTTCCTATCCCACATTTAATGATTGACAAGCATAAGTAGACGCAAGTCAGAAGACCAGATAATGCTGTATAAAAGTAAATTTAATTATTCTTATAATATAGTTTTCTTGATTAAACTTTCGCTTTATCAACCTCTGAGTTTCGTATATTATTAGAGCTATTTTTTAACAATGAATGCATAATTTTCTTAAAATCACGCATGGTAATCATTAAAACGTATCTTGGGATTGACATAGAAAACGGTCCTCTTAGCAGTTCTAAATGAATATCGCCAATATTATCGAATGATATGATTAAACACACTAAGAGAACCTCTCGAATACAGATGGTTTGGTATGAGTGAAATGCAGGCCGATCTGAATACGTAGAATTTAAGTATCCGGAAGGGCTGTCTTTTAACATGAGACTCTAGAAGACACTCCCGCACGCACTTCAGACTCTATGGCCATTACTGCTCACACATGACTCCACCATGTACAGTGCAATAATGTCGACCTTTAATGACCAGTGTGTGTAGACTAAAAATGAATTATGCTTAGTATGAAAAATATTGGTCAATCCGAAAAGACTAGCTCGGTTCGGCGCGGTGATCACCTTCCTCATTGTGAGCTCTTTAAGGAAGTGGATGGTTTCCCTTTGCCTCTGTAATGTCTATTTCCCGGGGAAGAGACGCTCGACCTACTTTCATGCAGGTATTTTTAAGGCTTTTATTTTGAATACTTCCTTGCCGCCAGACCCTGTCGCCGCAGCATGAGGTATTCGGTTTCAGGTGCGAATGCCCGTGGGACGGACAGCTTAATGCCCTTTTCTAGCCCGGGCCCGAAGAAATCAAGAAGATTATTAAAAAAAATGAAGGAAGGTATAGTAAATTAACCACAAAGGAAGCGATTGACCGTAGTGGCTCTTTAGAAAAAATAAAAAAGTAAGTTTAGCAAAATTCTGGAAAGAGAGGCAGGTGTGGATTCCTAAGCTTGGTAGTAGAGGGACGAAAGAAGGCGAAGGAATGATTGATTCTAAGATTTCCAACAGTCACAGGGTAAATGAGGGAATAGGCGGCCTTATGGGTGTTACCAGGCAATATGACGGGAGGAGGAAGTTCGAAAATAACCCCTACCGTTAAGTATATTGAGGATGCGCACTAAATTTATCAAACTTCACCTTCCCTATTGATATGCAATGACTATTTTTTTCATTTTACTGCAATAGATTTTCATAATTAGCATGTATCGAAATGTGTGAATATTTGAATAAAGTCATCATTTTCTGTGCATGCAGATACACATTCTCTCTCTCTCTCTCTCTCTCTCTCTCTCTCTCTCTCTCTCTCTCTCTCTCTCACGGCAAATATTTACTCCAATTTCCTTTTTTTTTTCTTTTTTTTCCTCCGGCGTGGGGTTTTACCATTGGTAGTCAGGCGTGTTTGTGTATGTGCATGTGTCATTCTTGCTCTTCTGCTTTGAGCGGAAGTGGGTGGGTTACGCTCACTGAACGGGCGTTTCTGTTTGTGTACTTTTCCTCTTTGAATAGTGTGCAGTCGGCTTTGTCTGCTCGTACACACACACGTGTGTGTGTGTGTGTATATATATATATATATATATATAAATCTATATATATATATATATATATATATATAACATCAATGTGATTCATATACAAGCATTAAGCTACAAATGTCCTTCAATATCCAATTCGCTCTAACTCGGAATAATATATTTTCGTATATGTTATCCAAAGGGTAATTTTTTCGTTGATAATAAATTCGTCGTCTCGTGGGATCGAACCAGCGCATAGAGAACTCAGAACTGTACGGATGCTGTGTCGTTTAAGGCGTCACTGCAGTCCCTGAGTTCTTTTCTAAGCTCTGGTTCGATCCCATGAGACGACAAACTTAATTATCAACTAAAAAAATTCCCATTCGGTTAACATTATGAAAATATATGATTGCCGAGCTATATTAAAGGACATTTGTTGCTTAATGCTTATATATAATATATAGATATATTATATATATATATATATATTATTAGATTACATATATATATATATATATATAATATATATACACGTTTATATGTCTTCTTGGGTTCGCGCCCGGGACCAGGCAAATCTATTATCTGTAAAAAATTCCCCTTCGGTTAAGCATATATGAAAATATATTAATTCCGAGGTAGAGCGAATTAGATATTAAAGGACATTGTAGCTCGATGTATATATTTGAATCACGGTAATATGAAATGACTTATGTATATGTATATATATGTGTGTGTGTTTGTGTGTCGTTACCCAGCATTCCTCTTGAAATTTCCATTCAGCTTATATTTCTCATGCACGCGTAGTGTCCCAATCTCCTTTGCTTTCCATTTCACGTTTCTGTCTGTTCCTTATCGTATCATATTTACTTTTTTCATTCCGTCCTCCTCTTTCTCCTCCTCCTCCTCCTCCTCTCTGCTCCTCTCCTCTCCTCTCCTCTCTTTTCCTCTTATTTCTCACCTTCTTCTAACTTTATGCCTACCATTTCTGTTTGCTTTTTTTCCAACAACCTCTCTCGAATCATCCTCCTCTGTATCACACAAAACCCTTTTCATCATATTTGCCCAAGGGAGAAGAAGAAGAAGAAGAAGAAGAAGAAGAAGAAGAGGAGGTGGAGGTGGAGGAGGAGGAAGACAGGAAGAAGAAGAGGAGAAGGAAGGAGGAGGAGGAGGAGGAGGAGGAGGAGGAGGGGAGGAGGAGGTTGTTCAGATAAATAGAAGCAAAAATACGAATCCTTGCGAAAGATAAGAATTTTCATTTTCTTGGTTGAGTAAATAAATGACATTAATGAAGAGGAAATTAAGCATTTTCAAAATGAATAAGAATTGAAATTTATTACTTTATACAAGACGAAGAATGGAAATTAATGAAACTGAAATTTGTGCATAAGGAAAATTTTTGAAAATTTAGATAGTTTGATTGAATGAAAAACAGGAGAATAAAGCCTTCTTACCCAGGAGAAATTAATGGAAATAATTTATTTCATTTAATATTTCACCAGAGAAGAGGAATTTCGAGAGGTAAACAGGGGTGAAAGGGACGTTAGCTAGAATAAAAAAAAATAGAGATAGACTATCGAAAGCAATGTAGGCAGGATGAAACAATTGAGAAAACGATCAAGAAAAGTACTTATGAGAGAGAGAGAGAGAGAGAGAGAGAGAGAGAGAGAGAGAGAGAGAGAGATCCTTGAGGCCCACGTACTCCCAAGACCTGAAAATCTGGAGTGGGCATCACGGCGTGTTCTATCACTCTTACATCTGAAGCCATCGCTCCTCCTCCAGAAGAAGCCCTACGATGTCAAAATTCCTCATCTCCCCCACAGGCTATCGATTCTAACTCACCACTCCCCGGGCCCCCCCTCCCCAAACCGTAATAATCCCCCACTCCCAAACTCGCGCGCTCGCTCTCTCTCTCTCTCTCTTTCGCTCTCTATAACCCCTTCCCCCTCCCCCCCCCCCTCCCTCCGGGTATACCAACCCACTTTCAGAATCACCAAGCGATGCAACCTTGCCCCCGGTAAGTCCAATCGACTTTCCTGCCTAAGGCATTTTTTCAAGTATTTCCCCTCCCCCCTTCTTTTTTCATTATTATTATTCAGGTATTCTTATCGTTGAGGCCAGGGGCGTAGCTCCCAGGATTGTCGAGATTTGACACTTGCAAGTGATAAGAGCTTATGTTTTTCCGTTCTCGTCTTATTTTTTTCGATGGAAATTAAGGCGAGCAACTTGGATTATGGGTATGGGTATGTGCATATATCTCCTTACACGGGAAATTTAAGAATATATATACCCTTCCTACCCCTAAGGAAGTAATGGAGCATAAATATGATCTGAAGCTTCGTAACAACAACCATAATAGTATCATCAAACAGGTAAAATTCCAATGAATGTGAAGTGAAATCGAGGTTAAAGTGAACAAGTACCAAAAATCCCAAAATAATCTACATCAGTCGTTCTTTTATGTTGAAAATAGACTGGCTGTTATTAAATTAGACTTTCACACGGACAAGCGACAACGAATGACGAGAGGAGCGCTCACGTAACTAAGAAACATTTTTTGAAGTGGATATGCTGATTTGCATTTAGGTATGAAGAGCATTGAAAATATTGTTTAATCAATTTTTCATTCAGTGATGATCTTGCGTACAAGTCGAGGAAGGGACGTATCGGAGGAGTGCGTGGTCGGTAGTGCATTGTGTAAAGAAGTGGTTACAAAGCAATATTTATTGTGATGGTATGGTATGTATTTACAGGTGTACTTGCGATTGACTATTTGTTTTTATTATTTGCATATACTATATCAGATTATTGTTAATTATCATTACCATGTGATTTATCTGATTGTTACATTTCCAATCTTTCGTTTGTTGGTCAAAACAAGGTACTAATAAAATACTGGAGTAATTTAATATTATGATCCATGGACGAGATGTGTGGTTCCTCTATATTACAACATATGCCCCCAAATGTGAAGTTTCCATGGGGGTTATGCCATTGATATATCACGGAACTTGCAAATCTGTAAATTTGTAATTTTGTAGTTATGTCGAATTACCCTAGCTTACAGGAGTCCTTACTGTATCAGCTCTTAATGAAGGAAGAAATGGTAAATGTCTTAGAATTAATTAAAAGTTTATTTATTTATTTATTTATTTATTTATTTTACCGACTGGTAGAGGCAGTTATCTGTAGTACAACTAGTTTTTTTTAGTGATATGGTGGTTCTTTCCTAATGTCAGCGCCATGGACTCTCTGTGCACTTTCTCTGAATGTTTTTATCATAGTTACATTGATTTCTAACTTGCCTGCACTAGAGTTAACCTGAGGTAACAAAATCTGAGATTAATTATTAGGTATATAGTTATGGACAATGATACTTAGAACTTGCGTGTAGAGCGTGATCATTATAATACTCAAGGTTCAAAGCTATTGTGGTATAGTCAACATTAGTTGATTCCTCTTAGCCGAACATTCCGCTTCATTGACGCTTGGTAACTTGAACTTTTAAAATGTAGGGTATTTGTTAATGTCTCTGGCCTGACATCAAGTCGTTCTTCCTTATATATATATATATATATATATATATATATATATATATATATATATATATATATATATATATATGAAAGCGATACCACAGGAAAATGACAGGCAGGAGAACAGGACCAAGCGCTTTCTCGCGAATAAACACGAGACAGCGCTTGGTACTAACCTGCTTATCATTTTCCAGTAGTAACTATTTGCTTCTGTACGTAAATCACGTGCATCTACTGTGATTTTTTAAACATTTTATATATATACTATATATGTATACATACAATGTACATTATATATATATATATATATATATATACAATGTACATATACATAATATGTATTTATAATATATAATGTATCTATATGTGCTTTTAATTAATAAAGAATATACTCGCCTGTTCATTTATTTCCAGAGAAAAATGCTAGTGCTTCGTAATAGGATGCCTTGACACTTTCTTTTATGTGAAAAGTATTCCGTAAATGGGATGTTATGATGTCTCATACATTACTGGTTTCCTCCTGGTTGAATTATTATTTGTTGTATAAAATATGAAAGTTCATATAGATCGCCCATTGATGAGGAAACGTATTAACGTAAAAATGGGTTCTCGTTCTGCTAATCGAATGATCTAGTTACCCATTTAATTAATTAACTTAACATTTTTTCTTCTTGCAGGTGAGTTTCTGCTTGTAAGATTATGGCTAAAATAGTTGGTGAGTATATAAACCTGTGAAATGTACTTTGTTGATTTGAGCTGAATGTAAAGGGCGGTTAATTTTCTTCATTGTAGTACTGCATCATATAGGTATGTGTGTAGTATGTGATATATATATATATATATATATATATATATATATTATACGTTATGTATATACACGTATACATATATATTATATATACATACATACATACATATATATATATATATATATATATATATATTACGAGTATATTATTATAATAAAAGGGTGGGTGTGCTAGATGATTCAAATACAAAAGTAAGTAGAAAAGGAAGCATTGGTAGAGTTGGTAAGCATAGACTTCTTGAAGTAAATTATAATATACCGTTTCTGCGGAAATGTTCATGTGAAGCAGTATTTAAAAGTTTGGTGATAGAAAAAGAACGTTTTTTAAGGTGCAGCTGCATAACAGGAAAGAAAATCGTGTGCAGGGATACTGTGGTGGATAGAGTAGCCAAGACTTGAGTAAATGAGACTAAGAAAGTGATTGATAACGATATAAGCGAAAACTGAGCCACATCTCGGGCGAAAATGCAATGTAGGGGCAGTGAAAAGGCTCCAAGTGAATAAGCGAGATGAATAATGTTGCTATTGCATAAAAATGCAGGTGGTAGATTCTACTGTATCATTATAGGGTGGTATAAGTATTGTGGAAGATATAAGAATGTGTGATATAGATGATAATAGCAATTAAAATTTCTCAAGGTAGCAAAATGGATACTTTGGTATGTAGATTGGACATTGAGGACTTGGATATACTAGTTTCATAACATTGAATTGTTGCAATTTGCTACGAGGTAGAATAATATACTGACTACTTAATTAGTTATTGTGCGTCTGCTCAGTGTGTGGAGTATTGCGATTGCTTCACCCTACAGCTATAATTTTCAGTCGTGAATTTTGGTTTGAAGGGACCTCTGGTTCTTAACCCCATACAACTTGAGTTATCGAACCCATGGGGCGAGTCTTGGACATTTTTCATTGATAACAAGTCGATAGCTGTACTGATAGCAACCTTGATAAATAGGAAAACCTTTTAAGAGTTGATGCACTAATGTAATTTGGCCTTTTTTTTTATTTAAAAGAATCCAAGAATAGGCCTGAAATAATCCTTATGTCTCTTTACTGTAAGTTTCGGTTCCAGTTGTTTGCCTTCATGCTCTAGTGAAGGCAATTTTTTTAAACAATATTTATGCCTTGTGTGCACGCATGTGTATCATACATGTGCAAGTACAGAAAACATATACATGTGCGAGATTACAGAACTGAAATGAGGTATATATACGAAAAGGTAAAACCTTGATGATTATACGAGCAGAGTTACAGCCACGAAGGAAAGACAGATGATAAGTATTTTCGTCTTATTACTAAGATATGGCCATGTCTTAATAATATATATATATATATATATATATATATATATATATATATATATATTGTGTGTGTGTGTGAAAGTTTATGTACCCACAAGTTATTGTGAAAGTTTATGTACCTACAAGTTAAGAAAAAAAAAAAGGGGGGGGGGGAAGTTGGGGAGTCACAGAAATGGAAAATCGAAGTGATTCCAAGATTCACGGTAACATGGTGAAATAAACCTGACGAAATAGAGGGAAGAAACTTCGAAGCGGCTGAGGTGCTGATCCAAACATTGTTTCCGATTGATGGGATAATTATAACAGGAAAACAGAGCAGAAGAAATAGGGAGAAATTGTGACCTAAATCATGTTCATTATAGTTTAGAATATCAGAGGTACAGCCCAAGGTGGAACTGGCAATTATTAGCTAATCACAATGAATGGTAGGTATTAGGAATGTACATGAAGGTGGGTGCAAGAGAAATGAGATTTATAGAGGACACGCAGGAAGCCCCATGTTAATGCCCTCGAGACTAAGAAAGGGGAGGAATATGGGGGTCGAAAGTCATTGAAATGGCATTGTGCGAAACGAGAGATACAGATTATAAGTTGACTAATAAATGTAGAGAGGAAAGAGACTAACGAAGATATGGTGTGGAGGAGGAGTGGCAGTGGACGAGGTCCCCATGTGAAGGGGAGTAAATAACGAGAGATCGGTAGCTGCAGACATGAAGGCATAACAGAACTAGTCTACCTTGAATCCCCCCCCCCCCCCCTCTCTCTCTCTCTCTCTCTCTCTCTCTCTCTCTCTCTCTTTACACACACACACACACACAGTTAAAGAATATTTTGAAAGTTGCTTAGAAAATGATATAAATTTGCTACTCCTAAGGAAGCGCCTCAGTGGCGTGATTGGTATGGTCTTGGCCTGCCACCTCGGTGGCCGCGAGTTCGATTCTCGGGCATTCCATTGAGGGGTCAGAGATGTGTATTTCTGGTGATTGAAGTTCACTCTCGACGTAGTTCGGAAGTCACGTAAAGCCGTTGGTCCCGTTGCTGAATAACCACAGGTTCTATGCAACGTTAAAACACCATACAAACAAGCTACTCCTAATGATAAGTTGTGTGATAGTTATCACTGAAGGGACATGATAACGTTTACAAATATTACTTTGTTAAAATGTTAGAGAGAGGGAGAGAGATTTAATGAAATACAACAAAAGCGCTTGTGTTTAGAAGTTCAGCAGTTATGTTGTATGTTAGTTAATGGAGCTGATCTCGAGTGCGCTTTTGCCCGTGAGGAAAGAGAAAGATTTTTAAGACACTGAGAATGTTAAACGTGGTGGTTAATTTGTGCGGAGAAAGAAAGAGAAAAAGAGCCCAACTACAAGTCTCCCGGAGCGCTTCCTCAAAAGCCGGACGCTTATATGAGTTTCGAAAGGAATCTTAATAAAAGTAGATCCTCGAATAAAGCGAACATCTGGCGCGCAGATATCGTCCATTAGAAGCCATGCCACTCTACATTAATGGGAAATATATTTTCATTAGATAACAAAAGGAAACCAATTTAAAGGCTCAAGGAATCTCGCTGACGACGGAAGGGGTGAACGGACGAACGGACAAAACGCTTTGCCGCCTCGAAAAACACTTTTCCAAGAATGTAGAAGCTTTGGTGGTGTGTCCTGATATCCTGCCAATCAAGGAGAACTCTTGTGGGTGGGTCAACATGCTTTTCCGGGCATGAATTACCTTTTAAAGTATTCAGTGGAAGGTGATTCGGAGACATTAAGAGGGTGTTGAGCAGACTGAAGCTAGTAAACTGGTGTGTTAAGGTCACTGACAAAATTATATCTTCGTTAGACGAACTAGCTGAGCAGGTTAATATAAATCTCTGACGGAAATAGAAAATATCCAGGTTAAACAATATAAAAGAAAGAAAACGAGGCGGAAAAAAATGCGTCAATAAACAAAGATAATAATGAAAAACCGCGAATGAAATAACGGCAGAATAATGCACATAAATCTACCACACGGGGGGATGAGAGAGTGATGCTGGTGGAAGGGTTCTTGGAAGGGGGGGTAGGGGTTGATGGGGTCGGATGGGCCTGTATGTGGGTGAGGGGACGTGGCCAAGTTGATGCTGAGAAGATGGAGAGATGCCAGTTCTGTCTACTAAATTCTCTCATTCAGCTCTATATAAACCATAGAAAAACAGGGGAAAACTTAAAACAACTTTCTCTTCTTTTTCCATTCGTCAGTCGTAAAACTAGTACA
Organism: Macrobrachium nipponense; assembly: GCF_015104395.2. Lineage (NCBI taxonomy): Eukaryota > Metazoa > Arthropoda > Malacostraca > Decapoda > Palaemonidae > Macrobrachium > Macrobrachium nipponense. The sequence continues at coordinate 32,246,236 of NC_061089.1, forward strand.
GAAGTTTTTACACTCAACTGGAATTGTGTTTGGACGGTGTCGTTCATAGCACGCTCCTTTCGTAGCATCATGTTACATTTATTTTTACGAAGTAGTTTTCTGGTCTTTTATTATCTCTGACTATTTTGTTTTCTTACAATTTGCATATAAATGAATGTGTCATACACGCAGCACATACACTGACCTGGCATATAATTAATTTCTTCATCTATATATATATATATATATATATATATATTATATTTATATTATATATATATACATATACATATACATATATACATGCATACATAAATATATATATTTGTGTGTGTGTGTGTGTGTTGTTAGTCGAGGATTGAATCGGTATAATTTGGTGAGGGACGGGAACACTTGTTGTATTTTTATAATTATTCCCCAGGAAAGGAGAAAAAAATGAGAGCGAATTTTTTGTAAAATCTGATCTGCCCAACTGCTTATGGAAAATAGGTGGTTATGTTACGTTACGTAAATGCGAAGATAGGTTGTGGAGAGAGTGGAACCATTGTTTTTTGGTACAGAGATCCTGGAGTCAATGAGAAATTAGTCTTGAGGAAGTGAATGGAAAGGAGCTCACTGTTGGAAATACACTGCTTTTAACCAAGGATATTCATAAGTTTACTAGGGACACACAAAATGGTAATGAAAAGAGTGCATGATTATGTGTTAGTACAGAATACATGAAAAAGCAGTTTGATGGATGTAACAGAGAGAAGAGTAGTGGCTGGAGGTATATTTGATTTGAAGTGCACATCAAGATATACATTTTTGGTTGAAAAGATTGTTTGAAAATTATACAGTATGTCCATATGGTTTGGTTCGCAGCTGAAGTGTCTTTTCTGCAGGTATAAGAAGCGGCTAATGCTGTAGTAGAAGCTTTCCATGATTCAGTTGTTTAAAGCGTCAGTTGCTTAAAGTGTGAACGTGGCAGTGATCATTATGGTGTATTTTTTCTCGAGTCAAGCTATGAAAGGGAAAAGCCTTGATGTTGAAAAATATACGAATTTGTGTGTGCATTGCCGTTGAAACTTAAGACTACGTACAATGATATTTTTTCTCTTAAACATTTATATTCATGTAAATGTTGGTTTATGAAAATGAGGAGGGGGAGCTTCGCTCTTACAGAGTTGACATCATTCTGTTTTTAAAAAAAATTTTCCGATGTAGAGGATTCCCTACTGCTGTTGGCTTACACGCCGTAGTTAATTTCAATTTTATATTCTCCCTGAAAATAAAAATTATAGTAAAAGTACGTAATTTTATTATCATTATCACCATTCATGCATTCTCATGAGGTTCTTCAAAAAGCTATGAATTTCCCGTATAGCAGTACACAGAATTAAATACACATTTGTAAAGAAAGTGAAAATGATAGAGCCTTTCTCATATAATAACATTAATAAAATTCCTCCGTGAAGTGTTCGCAAACATGATGACAAAATGATATGTTTGTCCCTCCGAAGCTGTTTTATTGCTAATGCTCGTCAGTAAAACTGCGGAGTTGTAACTCGAGAGTGTTGCTATTATTGATATAACTTTAATCTGGTAGCTCTGTATATTCATGATGCAAGTACTAACATACCCAGAGACACGGTGCCAATAGAATTTCAGATAATTCATTAGAAATACTTCAGTGTGCCGTGTCGTGTCTTTCATGACGTTGGCGATCATGAGCTCCCAACCTTCTTTGTCTCTCGCCATCTGCAACATGTAATCAGCCCTTCTCTCTTCTCCAGTAACTTTTGTTCCATCCTTCAACCTCGTGTTTGTACTATTCTGTTGAGACATGCAAATACAGCGTGTCTTCAGGACCAGCATACAGATTTCTTTTTGATCGAAGCAACGAATTGAAGTCTAATTCTTTTGCTTTCTTACTGGGAAATGCATTATACACACCTTACAAATAAAGGAAGCTATTTCTTTGAAATGCAATTGGCAGTCTTAAAAATCTGTGTGACTATTGCTTTGAAATACGTTAATCACACGCTTTTCAAACCCAGGTAACTGTTGCTGTGGAATCCACCTAAACAAAAAGATCCTCTTTCAAATCCCGTCAAATACGTTGAACTTGCATCTTACAAATTTAAGTTTTTTTTAAATATATTTAAGAAACACCTTTTATAGCCAGGTAATTATTTTTATGAAATTTAATGAAAAGCCTTCTTGTAAATCCACATAACTTTTGATGTGAAATACGTTAAGCAAACGTTTTGCAAACTCAAGTAACTATTAATGTGAAATGCAAGTTACTATTGCTATGAGATGCGCTGAGCAAGCGTCTTCCAAATTAAGGTAACTTTTGCTGTAAAATGCATTGAACTCTTACCTTGTAATTTCAGCAAGTACTGCTGAGAAATGAGTCAGGGTAAAACGTCTTGCAAATCCAGGTAACTATTTCACTGATGTGGTTTTATCCCTGACAATCCCGCAAACTTGGTGAGAATCATTAGTTCCAGGATATCACCCTCAAGATATTACGAAAAATATGAGAGTGGCGGGTTCGGCCCTGGAAACTCGTTCCACCGTGACGGTGTCCGGACATCAAGGCTGTGAAAATAGCATGGCATGCAAAGACTCAGAAGAGAGAGGATGTTGATCTTGGTATTTTTTTTTATTTATATTTTTTGCGGAGTTTTCTCGTAGAGACTTGTGATATTCGTGTATTATATCTCGATAAAAGTAAGAATATTTAAATATTACCTATTTTGAAGTATAAAACTAGATGAATTTGACAGATGCAATATTATGTATATGCGAAAATTATTTTTTATTCGTATAGCATAGTGGATTAAACCTAAACTGTTATTATTCGTGACCTATCATCCTCCATTCTCTCCACATGACCAAACCTTGCCTGAGTGCTCTTTATACTTCCTCTCATCTACAGTACTCACAATACTCACTTCATAGATACAAGGATGGATTCATAATAGATAGTATCTTCTTCCCATTTGCATATTTTGCCTTAAGGTTCATTTACCCATTAACCTTTTTCTTTACATTGTCTCCCTGTAGAACAACATTTTGCTCTGCCAAAAAGTTACACTCATTTTCTCTTCCTGATCTTGATTATTTGCCGTCTTTTCTTATCACTTTCATCTTGACTAGCCTGCCTATCGTCATTTAGACTTGTTATGCAATAGAAATTCAAATAACCTCTCTTTTCTTTCATTAAACCCGCCGCTTCCAATTCCCACCGTTGGTTCTTTGCGTTCTTTCTTCTGACCCTTTTACCCACATGCACTCCTTGCTGACCCAGTGACTATGACTCCATCATGGAATTCTACATACTCCTGTTCTCATTTCCACCTCTTTGCCCATAGTCTTACCCCAGACTTCATCCATTTTCTCCTTAACGTGTCTTGAATTACATTTATAGCCACATTTTCCCCATCCTCTCCAACTAGAATTTATATCAATCATAACTTTTGCCTCAACCAAATGGTAATCAAATTTATCTCCAAACGCTCCTCACCGTTATATCCATCAACTTCCTCCAAACTCCTTTCCTTACTATTTTCGCTTTCCAAAGTATACTTATGAATATTCATCTTTGGAAACCATATATTTCCAACAGAGTCCCTTTTGCCCAAAACATTTCCTCAGTTAACCCGGGAACTGTAACTTATAGTCTTTACAAAATGCATACTAGCGGAAGGACGTCACTTTTTACAGCAACCACCCCTGGTTATATTTGTACATAGTAGCCGACTAGTAAATATATTACATCTTGCTTTAGTGCCGTTGTTTTTATTATTGCGCAGTCGATTCAAGATTTTGTTAGAAATTCATACCACGACAACAAGATATCGCCAGAAAGTTATACATACCGTTCCCATTATGTCTTTCTGACCGGTAATTTCATTCTCTTTGCGCCTAAAAATCATTAGAATATTACCGGTTAGGACAAAGTTTCCATGAACTCGTATGCAGATCGATCCCACTTTAGATTAGGCAAGAGGGTCTATTGTGTCTGGAGGAGCAGAAGTTATATGATGAAATATCTTCGGGTCGGTCAGAAGTTATTCGTTCCCGCAGCAAAAGAACGAATTTGGACCCTGG
>NC_061089.1:32255315-32265315 GCF_015104395.2 Macrobrachium nipponense
CCTTTATGATGAGGTAAGATAAATATAAGCCATATGTTGATAAAGTCGTGTAAAAAAATTGCTCTTTCTATAAATTTGAGAGAAGTTAAGCTTACGAGTAACCAGAATGGCTGTCATCTGGAATAACGTGAATACATGGAATATTCTTGCATTCACTACTGCCAAAGGTAGCTAGTTAAATAGATACATTATTGTCATGTTGTGTATGCAGAGTTGTCTTGAATATTTTTGCGTCAATGCTTGCTAGCCATTTGGTGTTTCTGTTTGGTAGTATTTTTAAACAGAGTTATTTATAACTCCAACTGCATTTCCAGCGTGAGTTATCATAGTCATTACGACGCGAGATTACACAGGTAAATCAAATCATTCAGTCTTGGGATATCGTACTTCCATCTCCAATATTTTGCTTGGAGACATGTTAGAGTGCATGCACAGTTTAAACAATCACCAAGGAAGCTCTGTAAAGGGTGGCTAGACATTTCGGTTTCCTTTGGGTTCAAGGGCGTTAGGTTATTTAATTTAATAAAAAAAAAATGTACAGGTATTCTTTCGGTAAGGTCAAATTATTAGCTTATTTAAAATCTTGTGCCTCATCATCTACGAAATGAAGCGATACTCATTGCAGAGAAGTGACTTATGAGCAAGCAACTACTTCAAACACCTTACTTCCTCGTCGTCATTTTTTTTTTTTTTCTTTGTGTCTGTTCCTCTTCCTGTAGCCTCTGTTTCCGCTGTCTCCCTTCCCCCGCCCCCATTCCGCCGTCCTCTACCTTTCAATGTATGTTCCTTCCGAGCTCTTTCCATTACACCTATCTTGAGCAACAGATGCCAAAAATTCCTTCATGTAAGAAATTTGCTTCAAAAAAAAGCATGGGGAAGAATTTGGTCCTTTCGAGTGACGGCATTAGAGAGCGTTTACTTTGCTGTCACGAAGGAGAGAGAGAGAGAGAGAGAGAGAGAAGAGAGAGAGAGAGAGAGAGAGAGAGAGAGAGAGAGAGGGACTAAATTAAAATATAAAAATGACTTTCGGAATGTGGAAGACAAGGGCTAATTGTCAAAGCTCAGAGGAAAAGTTTTCTATAAATAAATATGGGTTAAGCTCTCTCTCTCTCTCTCTCTCTCTCTCTCTCTCTCTCTCTCTCTCTCTCTCTCTCTCCCGTGTGTATGCGTTCACGTCTTGTTCATGTATAAATGGGAAGGATGATCATAGAGAAAAACATAATTTGTCACACACACACACACACACACACACACACACACACACACACACACACACAAACAAATGCGAAATGGAGACAAGAACATTCAGGGAGAGCAAATTTCGAAGAAAACAAAGCTGAACTCCCACAAAGAGATATCTTTAAATGCTAAATGAGTCCATGACGCAGACTGCGAAATTTATCAGTTGAAACAACATGAAGAGGTGTGCGGGATCAGATAAAAACGTAAGTTAACTGAAGGAACAAAAATGAAATGTTAAAATTATATGATATCTGAATATGTGAATAGATTCAAAATCTGTAAAGCAGAAATTGAAGACAACTTCAAAATCAGGTTCAAGAACAACTTAACTGGTGGAAGTAGCAGAGTGAAAATCAGAAAGAAAATGAAGAGCTTAGAAAGCAAAGCATTAGAGAAAGAAAATTAAGAGCTAGAAAGCAAAGCATTAGAAGAGAGAGAGAGTAAGAAATTCAACGAAAAAGAAAAGGATAAAAAAAGGAAATTTAGGGAAAGATGAAAAGCCTAAAAATAAAAGCATTAGAAGAAACCCCGGGAAGAAATTCGAGAGAAATTTCAGGAACGCGTAAAATCTTGGTAGGAAAAGGGCGGTTAATCTGGAGAAAAGAAAACATCCGGCGAGGGATGTCATGGGAAGTCTGGAAATGGCGGAAAGAGAGGCTGGAAAGGAACCCCTGAAGTCAGCCTGGACTGAAGAAGAGGGACAAATTTCAAATGGATCTTAAGTAGCGATATACGGCCAAGTGGGCTTTTCCTAAATGCCATTACCGAAAAAAATAAGGCGAAATTATTCAGTAAGAAGGCTGGAAGGAATTAAAGACATTTTACAGAGAGCCGTTGCAAAAATGAATAAATATATAGATAAATTAATGAACAAACTTGCTTGGATTTATTTACCTTTACCTTCTTTTACTTCCTCATAAATACCAAATTCTTTGGCAGCTTAAAATTCAAGTCGATGACCCCTGTAGGCTTGTTCCATATGTGTAAGGTTTATCTTCTGAATAATAATAATAATAATAATATATATATATATATATATATATATATATATATATATATATATATATATATATATATATATATATATAAGGCAGTGACAACATTACTGCTCAGATAAGGTGGGTAAGCTTATGTACAGGGTACAACTTAATATATACCCAGATACCTGTAAATCATGGTAATAAATTGATTTGCCATTTTGGGTAACAGTAAGTAATTCAGGAGTTAAGAAACAGCTTCGAAAGTTGATGGTGAAAAGGCATTATCCCAAGAACTAAAATATGCTGACGACAGCTATGCCCAAAAATGTACGCGCGCGCACATTCACACACCCACACACACAAAAATCTGAAATTAAAAAACTCGGCCTTATCTAGCGAACTGAAGTAAGGGACAACTACTATGAGATTCAGGGCCTCTGTGACACGGTTTTTTCGCAATAACTTTTTATCGACGTTTTTCATCTGCATTACGTAGGTTGAATAAATTTGTTACTTATAATGTAAAAGTGACTTTTTTTTACTCAGAGAAAAGGTTTCGAACGCACTCGTTACGTAACTTATGACAGCATTTCTTCCCTCTTTCTCGATGGATGATTGGCTATACGTAACGAAGGCTAGACCTCAGTTAATAATGACATAAAAATTTGAATACAAGCAAAGCAGTACACCTTTATGAACTCTGAAACCTCTCCACTGATAATTGTTATAATGAACAAACCAACAAAATATGTTAATAAATACAAAAACACTTCGATTATTAGTTTAACTCCCAAAATAAGTTTCCTAAGAAATTACAGTCTACTTTATAGGTCACAATCAGATTGACAAGATGTAGGGAATAGTTGGTAATTCTCAAAAACATAGACAAGCTTGATTTGATAACTGCTATATCCAATGTCAAGCAATTTTTATTTATTGGCTATCTGCCTATTTACTGAAAAGAAAATAGCCGGTACCGTATTATGGCTTTAAACCTTCACCAATAATTATCGTCAGAATGATGACTTCATGAGACTCCACCCACTTTGGCCTCGTTATAATTCAGGATAACACTGAAGGCTATCATGGGCATTGTTGGATTAGAAAATTTAACTTCTGGCTATAAAAACTCATTTCTCGAGTAGTTGTAAGAAGTGCTAAATGATCCTCAAGGATCCCAGCAGTTGGCCTAAACGTTTAATTCATGTATATTACTGCTATTACTACTGCTGCAGTAGTATTACTACGCTAGCACAGATACCCCACCCACATCTATGTATCGTTCCGCCATTCATAAGTCTGTCATGTTTTTTCACTGTGCAATAAGCCATGGCCTCCTCAGAAATTAAGTTTAACATTAGATGATAGGTTATTTTATTAAGCTAAGAAGTTATGGCAACTGGGTATGTTATTGCCGATGTTGAAGCTAAAGATAAAGAATGGTAGTATCATTCCTTCATTGCATTATCATCTTTACTATTCGTTTTGCTACATGTTGTAATTATTTTAAAGGATAAATTAATTATGTTCACTTTACTTCTATAAAATCCCATTAGATGTACAAATAAAACTCATAAAGCTATTCATGATTTATTTACAAAATGCAGTCATCATCACTCTCGAGGAAAAGATCATCTTCCCCGTCCTCATCGTCACTGGCCAGGCTAATGATGACTGGTTCTACTGTCTCTCGGATATTGTCCGACTCCCAATACTCCTCCTCGAAATGACGGGATTGTCGAACTGCTCCTGCCCACACTTCCGGGGTAACGGAAAGCCTGGCTTCCTCCAACCTGTTCTGCGGGTCGGATCGAGTAAATCGACGGACGGAGGAACGTACGTGTCTCTTCATGACCCCCCACACCTGTTCAATTGCATTGAGCTCGGGGTGAGCGGGGGGCAAACGCACAACCTCATGGCCCCATTCACGGATGGTGTTGTCAATCTCATACCTTCGCTCCGGCCGATTCTTTTGGCAAATAAGCAGCAGCTCCGAGCGTGTGGCAGAAGGTCGGAACGATATCCTGCGCTGTTCTAGCCACCTGATGAGAGAACATAATAGAACATTAATACCTCTAAGATAGATCATAAATTGTTACATGTAGCACAAGCAATAAAGTGCAATTTGATAAAGTTCCCATTAAAATAGGTTAATTGACTCTTCGAACAATTTATAACTGCTCTCCGTGATCTACGACGCCAGTGGGAGGAGGGGAGAGTGGTCGTTTACGTAGATGAAACCTGGTTTACGACAAGGATGGCCCACAACAGGGAATGATCAGACACTACGCAGGATGTCACCAGCCCCACTTACAGTCGTCAGGTTCCTCCTGGAGAAGGTGAGCGTTTGTGGTGGTGGCAGCTGGCACGAATGAGGGCTTTATAGTTGGTTCATACATGTGCTACCTGGCCAATACCAATCAGGGAGACTACCATGGCGAGATGAATGCAAAGTTGTTCAAACAGTGGCTAACGACGCAACTTCTGCCATCCCTTCCCCGAGCCATCTGTACTTGTGCTTGATAATGCACCATAACATAGCACACTGATCGAGGAGTCGATGCCCCACATCAGGAACCAAAAAGGCAGATCTCGTCAGGTAATAATTAATATATACTATATATATATATATCATATATATCCATATATAATATCTATATATATATATATATATATATATATATATTTTTATATTATATATATATATATTTTATATATATATATTTATATATATACCTATACTAGTATATATAATACACAGTATATATATATATATATATTTATATATATATATATATATATATATATATATACACACACACATATATATATTGGAAGTCATTATAATTACCTGACGAGATCTGCCTTTTTGGTTCCTGATGTGGGGCATCGACTCCTCGATCAGTGTGCTGTGATATGGTGTATTATCAAGCACAAGTACAGATGGCTGAGGAAGGGATGGCAACTTGCATTCATCTCGCCATGGTAGTCTCCCTGATTTGTCTTGGCCAGGTAGCGCATGTATGAACCATCTATAAAACCCTCATTCGTGCCAGGTGCCACCACCACAAAACGCTCACCTTCTCCAGGAGGAACCTGACGACTGTAAGTGGGGCTGGTGTTATCCTGCGTAGTGTAGTGTCTGATCATTCCCTGTTGTGGGCCATCCTTGTTGTAAACCAGGTTTCATCTACATAAACGACCACTCTCCCCTCCCCCCGCTGGCGTCGTAGATCACGGAGAGCAGTTATCCGGCGGCATACAATTTCCAGAGATTCCTTCCTTACATACATCAATACGTTGGGAAGTTTTATACTTGAATACCATAGAATGCAAAAGTCGAAGTACTGAAGCCCATGATGTCATTTCCGGAATAATGTCAGCTGTTTTGAGGTCATTTGTCAAGGAACCAACAGTAAAATGCTCCTTCTCGGCAAACTTTCGGTGGATACAGCGGCGAATGGCACCAATCGTAAAGTTAGTAATAAAGTTACCGAAGACAGGCGGTGCTTGTGATCCTGACGATGGTGAAGGAACGGAACTGGAGGCAAGGTTGACGGTGACCCTCACTGCACTTGCAGTCATGCCCAAAACATATCCAACACGGTTGTGCGGCCTAAAGAAGAAGAAAAAAATTATATCGGATGATCCATTGGTCTGCTGGAGATTTTAGCACATATAAGCTTGTATTTACTTTGGATAAAAATCTTATTTTAACAAAAATAGTTCTATAAAGACTGTTTACATACAATCTCTCTCTTTCTCTTTCTCTTGGTGGCATAGTGAATAATTAATGGAAATGTTCAATATCCTGAATGACATTACAAGCATTATAATCACGTTACGCTAAATACAAATCAGACCATAAACATTGGATTTAAACTAGAAACTGAATAATTACCTATTCAGGCTATAGTAAGTATGGCCACAGGCTTTCTCTTGACTGTATAAAGTTACAAGTCCTAAGACAAATACAGTTTTGCAACCACGGGGACAATTCCTAGTCCTGTTAGCCATTCTTGACTGCTATGGGTTTCAGAGCTGATGGAACAAGGTGAATGAGTTTTTGTCTGGTGGATAGTTGGGGCAACATTTCGTCAAACGGTGTTTATCTTGCTTACGTAATAAGTGTTTTTCGACTCTTGGCTCGTAATCATTGGCCATGGCGTCAGCTAGATAATATTTACTCTATAAAAATTAAAACTATCGGGTTTAGGTTATTGATAATGCTGACAAAATTTATGTGTGTTTGTAAAATATACATATGTCAACTTTCAGCTACATCCGATGCTTTGATAAGGAGCAAAGTCCAAAAAACCGCGTTACAGAGGCCCTGAATCTCATAGTAGGTCACTTAACGCTTGTTTAAAAAAAGGATGTGGGCAGAGCAGTTTTTGAAGACATTACTCAGTAATTAAATTGAGTCAGCTTGGCGAAGCAAACCGCATTTTTTTCAACTTAACACCAATAGGGTAACTTTTTTATTTATATATATTAATGCAGGCTTCAGTCTCACTACTAGACATTTTCTCTCTCATTCTCAGGCCTTATGAGAGTTATCTTGTTCTCTTTTCACTGTGTGGGGTCGTATGTAGTATATTCTTTTGAAATATTTATTATTTGTACAGTGATTGTGAGTATTTTCTTTCACAGCATTGTTCTGTACTTCATTTCCAGTAACTCCGTGTTTTCATTAGCTCACAAATAAGTAATTTTGTGGCATTATTAATTTATTCTTCATTAATGAGGTTGCACAATTATAAATGTCGAACGGGAAGCTCTATATTCTTATAGTTTGCTAGGTCCGTAGAAGAGGTGGCCGTGGTAGAACGCGGCTGACCTTCCACCCATCAGGCCACCCAATTGCAAATGGGTAACAACGTTAGAGGTGGGTATAGCGACGTCATCCCAAAGGGCTTGCTAGAAACCGAAGGACTTTATTCTTTTGGCGCCACTCCTTGTGAAGAGGGAAAAAGCTTATAAGTTTTTATGTTATAACACGGTATTGTGTGTGTGTGTGTGTGTAGTGGCTGTGGGTTTATAGATATATATAATTCTATTATATTAATATATTTATATACGTTATATATAATTATTTTTATATATATGTTATATATCTATATGATATATATATTATGGGTTGGGTGCTGTGTTCGTATGTATATGGATGAGTGCGTGTGTACCTAACCCATGTTCACCTTTATTGTTAGAATGATGCAAACTTACTTAACAAAATTCATCACTAGAGCTTTGCGGTAAATTTTGTCTCATTTCAAGTTATGTAGGTCAGCGAAACGATGCATTTCGTTTTTAACTATTATTTGATTTGCCTCAAGGCGGCCCTTTGTATTGCGATATATCCAGCTTCTGAGGAAAGTGAGATAATGGCCTAGAAGTTAAAGCATCTTTAGGACTGCATCTTTTAGGAATGCAGGACGAGAAAATAACAGCCCAGAAAGGAAATCAGAAACTAGAAAGGCTTCATTCGAAGAATATGGGAAAAAACATACGAAATAATGAATGTCTTAAAAAAATTGTATTAACGGAAGGCTTTGAATTAAGAATATATATATATATATATATATATATATATATATATATATATATATATATATATATATATATATATATATATATACACATATATATATATATATATATATATATATATATATATATATATATAGTCGACAGTTAAAAGAGATGAATGTGGCTGCGACCACCGTCACATTTATATTTTGAACAACTTACTATCGTTGTTGTTATTAATAATGCTCAGAGTCGTAGGACACCGCTAAGTCACATGGTAAAAGTTTCATGGACTCTCCCAGAGGATCACATCTTAATTGATTGAGAGACGAAAATTGGAGAGAGGTATATACTTTCAAGAACTCGGAGAGCTTAATAGAAAGAAGGGAAGGGTTAGGATGAAAAGTACAATGCAGAATTCAATGCAGCGGTGGCCGAAGGGACTTTGCTGAAATATTTTAGTGCCACTTAGTGTATGCCACCCGAGTAGCACTGTCAGTGGTACATAACACCCCCCCCCCCCCTCCCCCTCAGAGACCCTATAGTATATATGTATATATGTGTGTGTGAACAGAGAGGGAGAGAGCTGTTATTAGTTTATGCAAGGCCATGATGGCATTTTCAAATTTTGTATAAATCGAAAAGGAATGTTTACATTTGTGCAGTCTTTACAGCTGCATGACAGTTAGTGAATTCATGGTCGTTAATGTACGTAAAATATTATTGAAAAGCTTTCTTACAAAGAACCGTGGGATTGTTGATTATAGCGGCATTGAGCACCAAATAAAGAGTCAAGAGATAGTGCTAGAATGTATGGAAGGAAATCACGCAGCGCAGAAATCGCAGCAAAAGAGAGTTGGAGAGGAGAGATAGAGATATTTTGGCGGTAGATGTTAGACCCGCACACGTCCCGTCTTAGTGTGAGAATTACATCGAATTCTTAAAGTCGGGGTTTCCATACCAAGTCTGACGACAATGTTTTGAAACGAAATCCCACCTCTCTCTCTCTCTCTCTCTCTCTCTCTCTCTCTCTCTCTCTCTCTCTCTCTCTCCTACCCACCGACCCCAAGACCTCTACCACCCGTCTGGCATCCCCTAACTGGGCCTCTATCGAGAGAAATGACGGTATTGTGATGCAGGCGACAAATAGAGAGAGAGAGAGAGAGAGAGAGAGAGAGATCCCTCACACCTCCTGTATCCTTTCCCCGAAAACAGCCAATTGGAGGGTTATATAACATGTGATAATTGCTCAGTTCGAGTATTTCCCTTTTGTCCCTCGAGCTTGCTGATATAGCTCTTGTAAAATCTAAATTTTCATCTCTCTCTCTCTCTCTCTCTCTCTCTCCTCTCTCTCTCCTTGTTTTCAGAGTGTACTTCTGTATTGGTGATAATTATTTTACCGAGACCTCTTATAAGTCTCATGTTTTGACTCCTAAGACTCGGCCCAAGGGTTTGTTGTCAGATATTTTAAAATGGAAATAATTAAAGTTATAAAAGTTGAACTGATAAGCGGTAAGAGACCAGAGGGGACGAATGAACAGTACCTTCATACCATGTACTGTGTCGCGCGAGGCAGGCTGTCTTGTGTATCCACTCCCACCTTCTACCTTAGAGAACAGTGAGTTCTACCCAAGTCTCATTTTTACTTTTGCTCCGATGATTCCTCGTTTTTCATTTACTCATCTTTTGCGCTTAGAGTCACGTGGCTAGATTTCCTTTTTTGTATTGACTTAATTCCACATGCTTCCGTATTTCCTTGTCTTAGTAGCTCATCCGTTAATGGTTCCATGTGCATTGTTTATTCGTGTCATGAATTCGTTTCTTTGCATTTTTGCATGCTCTTTCATAATTGCCTAATTTTCCTGTTTCTTTGTTTAGATTTTCTTCGGTTTTTCTTATGATCAGTCGTAATTTCACTGCTTCCGCCTTGCTTGTATTCTGTTACGCGGTTTGGTTTCTTCCATATTTTTCGGCATTTTTGTTATTTAGGTATTTAGGTACAGGGGACAATCCTTACAGATGTAATGTAATAAATAAGTAGTTTCCTATTTTGTGCACACTCACATAGATGTGTAATATATAAAAATTAATATGCTATATTTTAAATGAAACAAGAAGGTAATTAATAATAATGATTATGATAATAATAATATTCAAACCCCTTTAATGAGTTCACAAGCGTCTATGACTATAGTAGACACCTTATGGAATAAGTCCCTATTTTACCCTCTTATGTTCCTTGGAAGTTT
>NC_061089.1:32272815-32352815 GCF_015104395.2 Macrobrachium nipponense
ATCCTTCGGGGCAGCCCTAGGAAAGCTGTTAGTCAGCTCAGTGGTCTGGTAAAGCTAAGATATACTTAACTTATATACCTGTTGACTTTTATACCCTTTTATTGCTGGGTAACCGGACTAATAAGGAGAGAGTTAATGTAAGTTGGCTGCAGACTGACAAAATCTTCGTGTGATATCAAAGAAAAAAAATTCAACTGAAACCATTTATAATGCAATATAGGAAACAGAGAATCACATCACTTTAAGAGAGCTGCTGCTGCTCTCTCTCTCTCTCTCTCTCTTTCAGAATGATAATTTCATTTTTTGGCCACTAGATGGCGGCCTCTGCGGGAAAACAAAATCTAAGGAAGCAAAACTCCCTTATCCCCACTCCATCTCTGCTCTCACCCCTGCCATCTCTCTATCCCCAGTTACTCCCCCCCCCCTTTCCCCCATCCCCAACACAAAGCCGCATGTGGGCCTGAACAATAGAAGAGTAATTTGTCTCAATCAAGACTTGTAAGTGATAATCGATACAACGGCTTCCGGGTGGTACAGTGCCGAGAGAGAGAGCGAGAGAGAGCAAAAATGATAGACTAAATACGAATAAATGGCCGTCGGTCTTGGTACTACTGACTTAGATACGAGCTCTAAATGCATTGCTCGGAGTCCAAAGGAGAAGAGTAGTAAAAGAATTTTTGGTCCCTTTAGGTGATGAGGCCTGAGATATTTGCTTTACTAATATATAGCATATATATATATATATATATATATATATATATATATATATATATATATATATATATCACATACAGACAGACATACATATACACATGCATATATATTCATGTATATACGCTCTCGATTGTGTATGATTCCCAGTCTTTCATGATAACAAAAGGAGACTGCTATCGAATGATGGTAACAAAAACGTCTATTACGTGGACCTTATATGATCACTTTCCAAGACGCTGGTGTGTGTCTGAGAGAGAGGAGAGAGAGAGAGAGAGAGAGAGAGAGAGAGAGAGAGCATAATGAGGACGCTCCAAGTTGTAATAGAATCGTTCGTGTCGACCCTTTTTCCCCCTTGAATTCTAAACTCTAGAACTTTGTACATTTCGTGTTTCTGTTTTTTTGCTTTGTTTTGTTCTTGTGCTGGGTCCATCACATTATTGAGAAAGTAATCCCTTATTGCCATTAGCCTCCCCAGGCTTGATTCAATCTTGGCTTTACAACAACAATCTTATTCCTCATCAATTTTGAGCATTGGAACGTATATACTTTCATATTTATGGTAGGTGTGAGTGCTCTTGCGCAATCAATTAATGTATCTTAACTTGCTTTTATGTATACAGAAATGCAACACAAATTATAATGAGTTCCTCTGAGCTATTCAGGAACGGCAACAAAAAAAAGAGCAGATGGATTGCTACCTCGGATTGCTAAGCCTCTGTGAGTCTGTTGCAGAAGACGACAGTTTGATTAGTGATTTTTTTGCTTACTCGGGGAGTAAGCCTACAAACTACTTTGTTGTTGTTATTCTTTAGGGCGGTAGGAAAGGTCTATGGAAGAACCTAAAAAGGTCAGGAAAGGGCGTTTCGCGTCGAGTTAAAGATACAGGAATTATAGGATAGGCTATTTATGATTTATTTATTAGAATTTAATTAAAAATGAATGTGCGTGTTGAACAGTAAAAAAAATTATTCATATAAAATATAGCTTATTTATATTAATTTTCATTGGTGAAACAAGGCTCTATTTGACCACAGATTTTAGCATATTTTGATTTACGTTACAAGCTGGGAATATAATGTTTAACCTATGCTTGAGGGGAAAATCTTGTGCGTGTCCTGAGGAAGCTGGAGGTCGGATCACGCTTTGTTTCTTTTAAAAATAGTTTTATTATTTTCCTCGCTGAACCACTTAAATATTCAGTTTTACTTTTATTATTGTGAACTGTTAAGGCATGGTTTACTTATTTTTATTTATATTAATGTTGGGGATTGTTAGTCTCCTTATTTTTAGTTCCAGCATTTATGCTTAGGTTACACACACACACACACACGTACGTAGGTACGGTTGCGGTGAATGTGTGGTGCACCGATCTTCTCAAGTTAGTTAGGTTCTTGACCACTCCCGGTTTACCGGCCACGAGCTGATACACCCTTCCACACCTCAACAAAACCTTTGCCTTTTACCTTGATATTATACATACCTTTGCGCTTACCGTATATTAAACAACTCATTTCCAGTACTCTACGTCTTCCTCTTCTTCTCAATCCTAACCCCTTTCCAATGATACTATTTTTTTTTCATCCTACCGTCCTCCATTCATTCCACATGACCAAGTCATAGCAAAGTAAACTGATACAACCATTCATTTACGCTAACTTTTTTCCCCATTGCCCACCCAATTTGTATGCTGCGAGTACAAGCAAAACAATTCATTGCTCCAGCTTCAGTTTTTCTTTCATTTACATTCATGAACGAACTACCACCATTGCTTCCATAGACACTCCACTCACTCTCCAATCTTTTGCATGGACTCTCTCTCTCTCTCTCTCTCTCTCTCTCTCTCTCTCTCTCTCTCTCTCTCTCTCTATCTATCTAATATCATATATAATATATTATATATATATATATATATATATATATATATATATATATATTAATTATATTATATTCGTGCGTGTGTACCAGGTGTAACAATTAAGAAACTACTTCTAGCAGTCTTTTGGCCAAAGAATATGTATAATCATCCAGAGCCACAACAGGAAAGGAAATTGCAATATTCTCGTCTTCTCTAGAGACAAGAAATAAAGGCGCCGCTCCTAATAAGAGAAGTTTCCACTTAACTCACATTCTAACGGTGCCTCATATCCCCAGTGTAATGAAGCCGGCAAAAGCCATTTGCGTCGTACAATGCAACAATTTAACCGCTGCTTAAAAAGGTACTTATTGCGCTTTACGGCCCAAGTATTGTATGGGCGTATATACAGCCATACGTTCGTGGTGCTCGATATAGTTTCTTGACAATTGTGTTCTTTGTTAGTATGATGTTTAGGAGCATTCTGTAGTCCTTTTTTTAAATGGTTTATATCAGTATGCATCAATACTGTGAATATGATGAAAATCACCCTCCCCAGAAGCTCGTAAATGTCAGAAATTGAAACAAAAGCGTTACAGAAACTGGGGTCAAGCTTGAGCGGTCTGGATCCAGCATCATTGAGGGGCAAAAGTCTTTGGAGGAAGAGGCGAAAGAAAACGAGTAGTTCGGCCCTTCCAGTTAATTACCCTGGAAATTATGTTCTAGCCCTGGAAATTGTGCCGTAGCCCTGGTCTTGAGAAGGAACTTTCACATAGTCGTAGATTTTAGTCAAGAAAATCATTAAATCCTCTTTAAAAAAAAAAAAAAAAAAAAAAAAGCTTCTTCCTAAGGTGTAATTTCATCATCTCCATAAAATGATCAGAGTCTTTGTCAGGTTTCCCTTATGTCAAATTCATTTCTTTCCACTGTGAGCCTTTGCCACACAGATGTAGCCTTTGCTTTTCTTGCTTTCTGCCATTGTAGTTATCAGTCTTCAAAGAGCTTTTTGGTGTTAGACTAATGGTAGTCATGAATATTAGTTTTACGGTATTAGAATTTCGTTGTATGATTTCATTGGTGTTTTCCTTGTAAAGAATTGGTTTACTGCAGTAATTGGTCGTTCATGTCTTTCATAAACAAAATTTCAGCCACATTAATTCTTCGGATTTAATTGAATAATAACTACAGCAAGCAAGATTTTAATTTCTGGTATGAAGAGAATTGTGTTCACTAAAGTCGAAATCATTGCCTGACTAACTTACTAGGAAAGTATTTTAAGAGGGAGTTGAGAGGATTTTTTTTTTTATTTCCATGGCCTTGCAGGTTTAGCATAACACGTAATTACGGATAAAATGAACCTCTTAAAACATATGATTTCCATTTCCCGTCTTTTATGTCAAATAGGACCGCTTGATTCGCCTTTGCATAACACGACACGGCTGTGAAATTTGCAAGATATAGTAATGTCTGCTTACCAGAAGACGGAAATTCCTATCCTCGCCTGAGATTAGTATAATCTGTTCTCGATGTGACTGTTCTGTTGTTAATTTTATGTGACCTCTTTTAGGGTCGCTAAAAGAAATAGGAAAGGTATGTAAGAAAGAGGGAATAACAACATTAAACGTAGGAACTTCAACAGTAATACATAAAAATGGTAATAAGTGGCCAGAAGAACTGTCATTTGGAACTAGAGAGCCGGAGTACCTTTATTTCTAATTCTCTCTCTCTCTCTCTCTGTATTTGTGTCTTCGTTGATAAGTCTTTGCATGTATGTAAGTACAGGTCACATTCTATTTCGTCTTGAGTATGTCGATATTTCTAACAAAACCAAAACCTGAACGATAATCGATGTAAATTATTAGGTTTGGAGAGTTCGGCGCAAACAAGGAAGAAGGAACTGAAGTAAAAATAGGAATAATCCGGTAAAAATGAAGAAGAAAGAGATCATCCTGAAAGACAACAAAAGGCTGGATCATCTTCTCTTTCTTTGTGTGAAGAAGAGAAGGGTTTTGAAACCTCCTGAGGTTCGTTTGGAAGAGGTTCAATAACCTCGAAGCGATCAATCAATGACTCTCTCTCTCTCTCTCTCTCTCTCTCTCTCTCTCTCTCTCTCTCTCTCTCTCTGAATCGCCGAAAACTCAGAATTCATTCCATTTGAGTTATGGATTAAAATTACCCCCTTCCCTTGCGCTGCTGTCACATTTATGGTATTGCCCAATATGGCGCAACTTCTTGCGCATTTCAGTACTTTCATCATCGACTTTTCGTGATTTTTCACATTCATGAATTAATATTTCGCATGTATTACAACCCTTTTAGCAGACCATATACCCCTATACTACTTGTCTGTGTCTTGGGTTAATAAGATGTTGAGCAGAATTTGCTCAAGCCACTGTGAAGGGTCAGAGCACAGATTGTCAACTTAGGGCAGGTGTCACATGGCAATTGTAATAAACACCCTGTGTATTTACAAGAGTAGTTAAATTGCTGAGGGAAATTTATATGCAGTGTGGTGTGTGCATGAGAGAGAGAGAGAGAGAGAGAGAGAGAGATTATGGTGTTAGTGATTAAAACCACTGAAGTATTGATAAATAAACCTTTTGTTTATATCAGTTGTATAAGTGGTAAGCTTCTGTACTTTGACAGGTCACTGGAGTAACGAGACGAGTGTGATAAGTGAATTGGCAGTAAGTAGTGAACAGTTGGAGGTGCGTAGCTCATTAGTAATAAGTAAGTCACATACAGTAGCAGTTCACATCTAGGAAAAAATGAGGAATTTTTGTCCGTTTCAGCCTGAAGGAGAAACATGGTACATATTCTTTTCTTTTTATCAGTGCATAACTAATACGCATATAAACATGGAATCGGCAAATATTGGGAAAGGAAATATTTCCAGTGTGAAATATTCACATTCGAATTCGAGTCACGTAGGCTACCTGTATGACAGGTGTAAACAAAAATAGCTCACTGCTTGACCAATGACGAAAGTGTTGTATCTAAACTGTGGTTATAATTTACATAATGAATTTTTAACCACGATTCTTAGCTAACAGTAACATCTGCCTCTACATACTGCAACGTATACTTTGTATAAACGTGAATTTATATATAAAATGAAGCACTCATTAATATTGCACATTCAGAGGTTCAAGCCTATTAGATATTTACCACAAATGAAGTAAGATATATAGTATAGAAACAGCGCTTGTTTCATGTTCTTGTATACACAAAGAGATTGTCAATGACTTTCTATTTTACTAACACCGTTATAAATCCTATTTTACTAACACCGTTCTAAATTTAAGTTTGCCATATTTTTCCTTCTATTTTCCTTACCTTTCTCCAAGTCTTGTATTCGCATTTGCTGAAGACTATCTTTAATATAGCTCCTATCTCCACCGGTTAGCATACCTTTAGAATTTTATCTCCACGACTTGGCGTAGCTTGCAGTTTCCACCGTTTAGCCTAGCTCTCTGTTGCCTCACGGCACTAGCCTTTTCGCAGCAAACAAGTACATTTCGAGCATGCCAGAATAGAGCGTGGTAGAAAAGCGACTGTGCTATCGAGTCTGGAATCCAGTCCAAGAAATCTGAAAAACTTGTGGAGTCGGTGTATCCGGCTTGTCGGCTTCTCTCTCCATAGTTCTCTGTTGGTCCTGTTTGTTCAGTTTCATTTATGATAGATGATGGAAATCCTTGGTGGTGTAACGGCCACGACAGCATCAGTGCCAATCTTTTTTTATACTTTGCTTTTATTGTATTAACTGCAGCTCTCTCTCTCTCTCTCTCTTCTACCTCATCCGTCTCATCTTCTCCCTCGTCTATAACGATATTTTATATATATTATATAGTATATATATATATATATATATATTATAAAATATAGTATATGTATATATATATATATATATAGATATCGAGCTACAATGTCCTTTAATATCTAATTCGCTCTACCTCGGATTTAATATATTTTCATATACTATGCTTAACCGAAGGGGAATTTTTTATCGATAATAGACTTGCCTGGACCCGGCCGCGAACCCATGGAGCCTTTCAAATCCAGGAACGTCAGTGAAGCTTTTACACCTACTACACCGCGTTCCTGGATTTGATGGGTTCGCGCCCGGTCCAGGCAAGTCTATTATCGAGAAAAAAATTCCCCTTCGGTTAAGCATATATGAAAATATATTAATTCCGAGGTAGAGCGAATTAGATATTAAAGGACATTGTAGCTCGATATATGTATATGAATCACGGAAATGTGATATGACTTATATATATATATATATATATATATATATATATATATATATATATATATCAAATACTTTTTCAGGCGGCTTATGTTGTGTTGTTACCTTGCTTTCTTTTTTATGTAAACATACAGAACTTATAAACAAAATGACGCAATCGCATGGTGGCCAGTTTGAAATTATGAACCACTAACTAATTGACAATTTTCACGCACAATAGAAAATTGGTGGAAAAAATTAAATTACAACAGCTTTTAACATCTGACAGCAAAGGCATGGAAGATATTATTGTAGGATAGGGATAGATAAGGTTGATTATATCAAAGATTGTTTTGATTGAATAATTTATATAGATGAAGACGAAGGAAATATCTGCTGGGTCTTTTGATTATATCCGGGCAAAATGGAAAACGAGCTGATCTGTCCAAAGCACATTGAGAGAATGATATTTGAGGACATCATGAGTTTATTATCATATCAGGTGAAGTTTCAGTGCGACCGCAGAGATAAGCTCATTTTTGTGCAAAGGAAAAAAAAAACAAAGGGATGAATGAAAACATTGTAATCAGTGGGTCATTTAAGGACAGAAGTAGGATGAGTTGGAATAGATCATACAAAACATTTGATAGTCACGCGGTAAAATGAGATCTGAGGTTAATGAAAAAATAAAAGCACATTTTGTAATTCGACAACGAAAGGCTGAAAAGAGTGTTGAGAAATGGTTGGGCGTTTCGTCATTTAAGGCAGATAGAGGGTTGAGGTAAATAAAGGAAATGGGGACAGTGTTAACCAAGGAATTAGCTTGCAGCATGAGAAACTGAAAACAAGGTGATATTTTTCCTTACTTGAGAGGGAAATTTTTATGGGAATCAGAAATTTTGTTTAGTAAGTCGTTTCAAAAGGGAATAAAAAATGGGCCGATTGAGGTTATGGAGAATAATTATAATTGCGAGGATGGACAAAGTTGAACATTAGTGTATACAAAAGAATCATTTAAGTCAAGTAGTAAACGATACAAGATGTATTAAAATTCATAAATAAGCGAGGGAAAAAATACTGATGAACTGATCCCTTACAAACCCAAAGTATTATGTTATTAACTATTATGAATAGGCCACTCCATCAGTTCAGAGGAGAAAGAGGAAGTGATGATAAAGGAACTGGCGACCAATCGATCGTTTCCTGACGAAAGGGAAAATGAGGTCAACAAGAAAAATGGAGATAAGTTGACGTATTCGAGGTAGAAGGAAAAAGGAGGGCAATGAATATCTCAAGACGCTTTGATTATTCTTGCAGAAAAAAAATGCCTCATTTCACCAGTGAATGAAAACAATGATAACCCTTTTCACCAACGAAGAAAACAATGAAACTCTTGTTACAACACTTCCTACAAAAAAAAAAAAAAAAAAAAAAAAAAAAAAAAAAAAAAAAAAATCTTTTTCATTATTGAATATGGAATTGGGAAAAATTCAGTCCCTGATCATTCCTGAATGAGAGGAAGTCATTGCCACAATTAAATAAGAAAGGGGCATTTCCCTATTGAAGATATGAAAATTATTTTCAGTAAAAGAAGAAGTCCGTTTTCTTTTTAAAAATGCGAATGAAGACCATTCTCACTTCTGAATGAGAAAGTAAAGGCCCTTTATCACTCGTAAAGAAGAGAACACCCAGTGCACTACTGATTTGAAGTATTAAAATCCTTTTTACCACTGAATTCGAAAAGGAAAGCTTATTTCACCACTGACTTAGAAACCGAAGGCCCTTTATACCAGTGACTATTTTCACGCTGAATTAGTACAAGTTCATGTGGCCTTTGCCAAATTGAAATAATGAAAATAGAAAAGTAAACAAGTGAAACGAAAATGAAGACAAGCTGTTCATTTTCCTGCTTTAGCCACTGGGAAAATGTAAAACTCAGGGCCAGTGATTCGTTTTCAGGAATCAAGAAGAAAAATTATATGTTGATGAAGTATTGATTTTTAAGTTCGCGGAAAAATTGGGAAGGACATCTGTTGAGAAGTTTGAGACAAGCTCATACGTAACATACAGACGGAAGGACAGTGGTCACGAGAAAGTAAATGAATATATGAATATTAAGTAAAACGAATAAATGAAAAATAAATTAGTGTATCTAATTTCTGGATAAAATCAACGGATCGATTTTTGAGATTCAATGTGAAATCGGAGATGAACGGGTCTTCTCCAAGATGGAGAAAATGGAAGCAGGGCCATGTCCACGGAAAGGGTAAGATGGGTCAGACGAGAAAATTCTGTGATCGTCTGATCGTTTCAAGGAGGGGGAGGTAGGAGGAGGAAATGAGCGGAAGTTGATCATTCCACGACATGAAGAGGGAAGCATTTTGTGAAACGTCGAAATCATTTCCAAGCAGATGGAGGAACTCAAAATATAAAAATCTGGTGATTTTTTCGTTTGAAAGTTAACTTAGAATTGAATGAATGAATGAATATAGCATTTAAGCCGAAGGCCGGGCGTTGGGACCTATGAGGTCCTTCAGCGCTGAAACGGAAATTGACAATAAGAAGGTTTTACAGGTGTAACAGAAGGAAAATCTCGCTGTGCAATATGAAACATTTGTTAGAAGGTGGAAAGTCAGATGGAAGAAAGAGAATATGAACGGAGGGACAGTAAAGGGAATGAAAGGGGTTGCAGCTACGGGCCGAAGGAACGCTACAATGAACCTTAGGTAATGCCTAAAGAACTTGGGCGTTATAAAAATTGAGTTTCCACGTTGTGGCTCTCGTAGGTGAGGTTAAGTAACAGTTATAGAAAGAACCTTTTAGCTTTACTGTAATTATTTAGGTTATGGTTTGATACGAAATATCAACTTTCTGATTAAGGTTTGGACAGTATCTAACAACAAAAGTTCGTTTCAAGAGATGATTCATTTTATCTAGTTTCTCAACCATTTGCAATTTTCTTAGAACTTTTAACAGCTGTTACCTCTGCCAACGAAGTGACGAGAGAATGTTCTATTTCCCTTCCGTGCGTGAGCATGTGTATGTTAACAAGATATCTCAGGAACAGAGGAATGGATTGAAATGGGTCTGGTTGAATATGTACACGGAGCGATGCTCTCCCTATGATATCTTTAGGCTGCTTTTGAAGATGTGTCGCTATGGAAATAATAGTTTCTGGTATTGATAATTATTTTTGGTTTTATATATTTTAAATTTAAAAAAGCGAGTTGTTTTGTATTCATGATTGAAAAAAAATGCAGATAATATGGATGACTATGTCAAGCTCTTCTTTTGTTTATTGTTGAGTGACATTGCCGTTGGTAATCTCTCTACTTGGTGCCGTCGTTGCATTGATGTGTTCATGGGTGATGCTTTGTAGCTTTTATTTTTGCGCAACGGGAATGATTGCTGAGGAAATAAGATGCATGGCAAAAACTGTTCAGGGATTACATGAGAACATTCTTGCGTGTTGCATTCATATTCTTTTACATACAGTGGTTATTCTATAATAAAAATGAATACGGGTCATCCTACCAAATTTTGAAGTGGCTGAAGTACATGGATACATGGTAGGGGAAAAAACAAATATATTTTCGTGAATAATACTACGGATGCAGAAAATAATATATAATTAAAATAAAATAGGGTGCCATTTTCTTTCTAATACGAAAAGACCGTAGAGGTGGAAACGAAATGGCATTTGAAGACTCTCTTTCTCTTTCTCCTTCTCCTTCTTCAGCATAATGGTTTTCCTCTCCCTTCGTGACGCCTGGTGATAATGAAGATGGAGAAATAACTGTGCCGTCAGTTATGAGTCTGCAGTTCGACTTTTGCTCGGTAAGAGCCACCTTCCAGGGGTAACACGCGAATGGGGTCATCAGCGACTTATGCACTCTGAAATTTTTTAAGAGGAAAGGGACGAAGACAACAAAACTTGGATCTTATAAACGAGTTGGAAACTAGGAAGAAGCTGTAGGACTTAATAGCAAAGTAAAGTCGTGGCTGTGGGAGATAATCATTGAGGGTTAATGTCACTAGCTTCCTGAATGGTGGGGTAGATCTCCTTGCAGGAGATGTGGTGCTTCTGGGTGAAAGGTGAGTAGTCTTTCCAGCTTAGGAATGGTGACTTTAAAATGCCCGTTTCATTCTTCTGCCACGTTAGTGGTCTTTACCTTGCACCGTTCTTCTTATGAATCATTTGTGGATATAGTAATGGTAAAATGTTAAGAGTGAATCGCCTTGCTTTTAATTCACTAAGATGGTTCTTCGTTCGTTTCTTTATCTCTTCTCTAAGGAAATAGTAAAACTAGCTCATCCTAATCGTGTGGGATCCTTTACAATACTTTCAGCTCTGCCATCCGTTTTAAGGAACCACAAAATCAGATAACACGCAGTTTGAGGAATTCATCCGGATATTTACTGCACCAGGTTTTATTTCGTCCATTGTCTTCAATAAAAACTTTCCAATTTGAGAGGTCACTCACATAATAAAGACCCTGATCACTCCCACGGAGGAGAAGATTCCGACATTTGTATTAATAAGCAAATCCAGTTTATGCTGAATGTTCACAAAATATATTTTCGAGGTGATCAACTCTAGTTTGATCACAGATCTGACGTTGTTGCTAATTAATAAAATTTTTATGAAGTCTTTGTTAATATTACAACTCTAGGCGCATATCTTGAAAATCGATTAAATTTCATCAATCCATTTTACTTCAGGAATATACTTACTCTGTCCATTTTGAAATACTCCATACTCAGGATGCATCTGTCAAATTCGGCAACTTGTTTTATTAGACTTTACTTACATCACCATAACCGCACAGACATTATTGCCATATACTACTGGGTGCATAGATTGCGAAATTAATAATATTTTCAGGTTGATGGCTTTAAAGAGGTTTTTGCTTTAGCGCTTGCTGAAACGTGAGAATCTCAGTAATGTATCCACAGATTTAATTACTATTGTCTTAATATTGCCGCCAGGAAACGATACCTTTAACTGGTTTGGGATCTGCGTTGCCTTTTTAGACTTTTTTTTTTCAAGATTTGTGGAAAATTGATTAAGATCTGTGGAAGAAAAGCTTTTCTTTCATTGTTGGACAGATCCCTTGAGTTTATCATCTTGTTCTTTATGCTATGCATTACTTAAAAAGTTGATATCCATTAGCTTTGACTTAAATCCCCAAAAGAGATCTACGTAACAGGATATTCAGGAGATGCCACCTACTGATTGTAGCAACTTACCAGTAGAGTAGATAAGAAAAGCTATGTGTCAAAGTAACTAGTCAAACAAGATGGAACTTCGTGGAGCCTAAAAATTTGATATGCTGTAGTATCTCTGTATGTACTAATGAATATAGTGAAAACTAAAAAAGCTGTATTGTTTTGCTCAAATTTTTCTTGAAGAACAGCTGTGCGAGATGCTTGAGAGTAATAGGGAAACACATGAACTTTTAAGAAAATTAATGATAGAACTGAAAGAGATACAGTATGTTATCTGTGTAGGATGTATGTTATAAGATTTAGTTTTCTGTTGACGATTAAAAAGTTTCATTATGAAAATGAAGGTAGGTTTTGACTGTATAGATGGGAGGGTGACCTGCTTAAAATATACCTGAATCCAGGAGAAAGGTGTGTTATGTCTTTATGGCTGGCTGCTACGGGTGAACTAATTCCTAATCGGAGACAGAGCAAGAGATGTATGTGCAAGTCTGTGGATAAGAAGACCTGTAGCGAATACGATGTATGGCGGCTGATTATTGCAGATGATATAATGTTAGATGGTGACATTGAAGAGGAGCAATACAGACTGGTAGAAGAGTTTGATAATGCTTGGAGGAGGAGAAATGAATACCAGTATGGACGGTGGTAAATTCGAAGCGGGTGATGTATACAGTTAAGAATAAATTTATTGATTAAAAGAGATAAGTAAAGATTTGCTTCACAATTGGCGAAGCAAGAAAAAAATAGTATGCGATATATAACTTGTGGAAGAACTCAGTAGTGTCTATGGGAATGAAGTTGGAATGTATGTAGCAGTTATTAAGTCAAGTCTTTTATGGAATGATTGTACATATTCAAGTTGAATGAAAGACAAAAAACAGAAATTGCCGAGATGACTCATTAGTTTAGTATTACACTAAGATTGATTGAAATAAGGGAGAAAATTTAAAAGGATGGTCCGTCCAAGGATGTTTGGTCATTTGAAGAGGCTGGAGAGTGATAGGTTGGTGGAAAGTGTTTAAAATTCATAAATTCCGGAAGAAGAGTGAGGAGTCGCACAGTGTTGATTACTTGGTGTTGAAATGAAAGGGCATAATATCAAGTAAACATGAAAATGCGGGTAGATATAGGGAAAGGTAGATTGTGTAGAAGGTTCGATGTGTTTTGGAAGATTTCTGCACTGGAGGTTAACCGTGTTTCAGCTGTTGAAAAATGATAAATGTTCATTAAGTAATCCCTTAGTTCTTAATTAAGCTAAATGTGTATTATAGAGTTCTATATGTGTGTGTGTGATTTGTGGAAGTAAAGGAAAAAATGAGACGAAGTAAAGAGACAAACGGGAGGGATGTATTTCCTTCCCGTGTCAAAGATCAAAGGCACTAACCACTCTCCCTCTTTATCCCTCCCCCTATCCCTCTCCCTCTCCCTCTCTGTCGTTGCTATGGGAACCGATGGCACATTGAAGCCCATTCATTTCCTTCGATGGAGGTAATAAGAGCGAGGGCCTCTTGCTCCCTCAGGGTCCAAATGTCAGTTGCTGCTGCGCCTTCGCCATCATCTCCTTGTTTTTCAGGATGACCGCATTTTGGATGTCCTTCCACGTGAAGGACCCTATTCTTCTCTCTCTCTCTCTCCTCTCTCTCTCTCTCTCTCTCTCTCTCGGAAATTTTAAACATGGCAAACACATAACTCATTGCATTTGCAATATCATTTCCTCTTTTACGAGATATGTCGATTCAAAGACCGAACAGTTTTACTTCATACAGATGACAAGACACAGGTAAATACCTACAAAGAAAATTATCGGCATTTGCTCAACCCAAATACGAGTTCATAGTTGTCCATCCAAATCACTTTCAGCCACATCATCCAGGTATGAAATCAGCTGTTTTCCACAGTACAAGATAATTGCTCAGAAACGGCCACCTATAATCCCAGTAGTTTTCTCACAACCATACCAATTGCAGCTGGTTCCCTGGCAACACCAATACCGACTTCTTAATGTCCACACCCAACATTGCAACCTGACACTTACATCCTCTCAGGTTACATTATACCCTATCTCTGCTTTTCCGTGCTAGCCTTAAAAGATATTCAGATGATAATGACGCTAGAGGAACATCGCTAAACTTTATTGAAAAGTATTTTTCTGTGTTTTATTTTTACTATTGAAACTGTTACCAAGATATGACCAGGGTCAAGAAAGTCTTCATTTTAAGAGGTGAATGGAAATGAGAATTTTATTAATATGGTAGTTTATTTTATGCAAGAATTGTCGACAGTGCTGACAGTTTCTTCTTACTGTGTTAGAACCTTTTAAAGACATAGCAGCTAGTATTTGGCCCTGAAATATGTTTTTTTCATAGGAGTATTAGTGTTCTTTGTTTGATTATGAATTCCTAACATAAAGTAAAGTATTGTTTTTCATGTGACAGTAGAGTATCGCTATTCAAAAAATTGCTTTGACATAGATGGTTAAGATTATTGAGTATTACATGGTTTTGAACGTGAATATCAGTCACGGCATCTATGAATTCGATCCAGTTATTTTAAAAAAGGTTAGCAGTGGGCAGGGAAAAGGGTGCGCGGCCAGCATGTATATCGTAAATTTCGACCACGGTGTGTCAGTCCTCTGAAAATTTCGCAGATATGAAGACGAAACCGGTCAGGACTTATGCCCAGTCCATTATAAGAAGGAAATTATGGTTAACAAATATTGCACCCATACATACATACATACATAAATACATATATATATATATATATTTATATATATATATATATATATATATATATATAATATTTATAATAAGTAACAGCGTAAGGGTATTATGACCAACAACCTTGTGGGAAGTGCCTATAAGCCAGAATAGCTGACGTGACGGAGTGGTGCATTGCTCGGCTCACATTTGCTAAGGACTCTTGTACACGATACGTGGGCAAGTATGATTTTGGCGATCGGTGTCGAGGTATGGTATCGCAGCACGCAAATATTCAGCTCACTCGTAGCTGCCCAGGAAGTGTAGGTAGTTCAGCTTCGGTACCATGCTTCGAAAACATACTTGGCAAAGTATCGTGTATAAGAGCCCTTAGTTTTTGGATCACTTCTAAGCCCTGTCTGCTACTTCAACCAGATGTCAATGTAGACAGTACTCTTATAGCCCTGAGCACTGCAAAGAAGTGGGGTAATAATTATATATAATATTTGAGTGTGTGTGTGTGTGTGTGTGTGTGTGTGTGTGTGTGTGTGTGTGTGATTAGTAGACAACCAATAAATACTAGCAGTGCATATTTTTTATTTATCTACGCTACAATTTCCCTCGGAAAAAGATCTCAACTTATTGATTTTGTTCAATTTCCAACATTCTAAATTCTGTCAGGACCAAGTTAACTGTAGTAAAGGTATTGTACTTTTAGCGTCTTTCATAGTTCCTTGTTGGACGAGTGGGTTACGTTCTTGCCTACCGATTCGGTAGTCCGAAGTTCGATTCCCCACTGCCAACGTGAAATCAGAGGAATTTATTTCTCGGTATATGTATATTACATATAATTATTACCCGTTTCTTTGTAGTACATACATACATATACACACACTTTTATTATATGATATTGATTTCGGACAATCTCTCTCTCTCTCTCTCTCTCTCTCTCTCTCTCTCTCTCTCTCTCTCTCTCTCTCTCTCTCTCTCTCTCTCTCTCTCTGTAACATGTGCAAAGTAACATTAATAGCTGATTCAGATTCCAGCGAAGTATTTTTTCTTTCAGAGCTATTTTACAATCTGTCTACCTATTAGTGAAGCAGTGATATCTTTCTTTCTGTCTGTGTGCTAGTGATAAGGAAAACGTTTAGGACAATTGCACTGACTTCGAATAAGGTTCGTCTTTAGTGTGCTGTTAACACTGACCTGACAGATGTTTAAGACGGTAACAGTAGAAAAAACTTACTGCAGTTAACTCGATGCTAATAGAGTTCAGAACGTTGGAAGTAGAAGAAAATCGATAAGTTTGAGATACTTTTCCCAGGGAAATTGTAACGTAATTAACTACAATTTCCCAGGGAAATTGTAGCGTAATTCGTAAACAGCGTTTTCATCGCTGTTTACGAATTACATATTTTTCTTCATACCCTTTTTCTCCTTAATTAAAAAAAAAATGTGGCTCCAGATGATGTTATCCTAAGTTCTTAGTAAATTGAATTACCGGGTAAATAATTTACTACATGCTAGAGACGTCATTCAACTAGCAAGCTTGAACAGTCTATAAATTAGAAGAAAGCAAAATAAATAAGGAAAAATTGTTAAAAAGGTAATGCGAATGTAAGTGCTAATAACTGACATTTAATTAAAAACCTGAATAAATGAGTGAATATATAATAAAAAAAAACTATCTGTTTTTCTTAATGTGGTCTCGGTCAAGTGAACTCGAACTCAAGACTTGGGTAAGGCATGATCGCATTCTCTCTTTCATAACCTATGGTTTGAGAGCATTGGTTGCATGGTCACCCTAACGGAGAGCAACTAAATGTGGCTCTTGAGCCGACTCGTGCGCCACAAATAGTGCCATGAATACACCAATCAGTTACATGAAACATATATGGGAGGCGAAGATGTTATGCGTCCCCAACTACCTGGGTAGGATATTATGGAGGCAGGGAGAGGAAAATTGATAATTTAATTTCTCTTGGGGAGTTTATTAGGTTAAAAGCTAAAGATAGTAGGAGTTGCGCCAGAAATAGATACGTTTACGCATCTACGTTATTTTTCTTTGGGAATCTAGTGTGATTTTGCATTATTCGGGATAAATTTAAGATTCTGGGCATCGGCCGCGTATTATTGCGGCAGGATGCATAGGATAAAGTGTAATGAAAATAGATGAATCGATAACAGCCTGCTTTGAGCTTCCTTGCCATCTACGTCATTCCGTGTCGTTTAGGCGCTGCAACTTAAGGCTGCGATGCAGAGGTCCCCCTAACCCCCTCCCCCTTCATGCTAATTGCTGGCTGAGATTCTTGCAAGTAATTGCAAAATGCGATTTAAATGATCTACTGCAATATTGCAATATATTGCGATGGATTATGACCGTAGCTGGTGGCAGTTTCATTTGGTAATTCGCGCTCTACTACTGTCAAAGAATCACAAAAGGGCGTTCCAAGGTATGTTTTTGTGTGGCGCTGAAGTCCGTTGCTTAGACCAGTGGTTCCCAAACTTACCCTACCAAGGACCCTTAGATATGAAGAGACCCAGCCGAGGACCCCAGTCAATTAAGATATCATTACAATAATGCGATAGCAGGTACAACCTAGCACATTTAATATTTGCATATTCCTGCACAAAGCAAGTATAAGTAAATATATAAGATATTTTCAAATATGTATTTATTATTGCATTAAATTAAATAAAAAGTAAAATTGGTATTCTGTTACCAAGCTTATTGGTTATTGTTGCTTCACCTATTAGCTAAAAGAACTAGTTCATAGCTGGAATTCCTCGAACAGACATCTCCAAGAAGTTTGAAGTCTTTAGAATAGTTAAGGCGACTCAAAAAATTTGCAAAATAATGATGAAGGAAGCCTTATAACTTATATCACAGACATGAAAAAAGATTTGTCCTTGAAGCTTAACTCGGTACTTAGTACTTTGACCCATACTTCAACAATATTGTGTGTAACCATTCACAAGATATTAAGTTGTAGCTGGATAGTGAAGCTGCAAATCCTTAAGAGATATTGTTAGGATAAACTAGACATATTGTTATGATAAACTTCGAGTTATCTGGCAATTAGAATAAATAAATATTTCAAGGGAAATTTCTGAAGGATGTAACGCCATATTCATTAAAATATATTAATGGTGATGTATTGAAATGTTTAGAACTAAAGGTCCCGCAGGGCAATCAATTAATGTGTAGGTAACACTTGGCTAAAGCAGACATTTTAACCTAGTGTTATAGTTGTGTGAAACAGAAGCGTGGAATTATAAGTCTGAAGCTGTGAACTTGAGGTTACCCCACCTTAACGTAATGTAAATTTTATATATATATATATATATATATAGATATATATATATATATCTATATATATATATATATATATATATATATATATATATATATTACACCAGTCCAAAAAAGGGAGTTATTTGAACTAGTGAAACAAGCCTTCAGACTTAAGACCCGCTATCCAGTCTATGAATCGGAAGTTCATTTACTTATAAAACGATCCTCCAAGGCAGTTTACTGAAAATCACGAAATTGTAAAACTACCCTTTCAGTCTTTGAATTGTAGCACCATATCTCATTAAACGAACCTTACCACTTACAGAATGACACCTCAAAATTTCAACCGTTTGAAACGAGCTTTTCAACCCAGAAACCGAAGGTCCCCAGCTCGTGAAAAGTCTATAAATAGTTGAAACATCAAAGATGATTATATGATTGGCTGATCTGGTCAGATTGAAAACCAGGTCCGTTTTACACGATTATCTTACCAGGAATAGAAAGACAAACTTGTACAAGAAATTGCTGTCTTCCTTATTGGCTGCAAATCTTAGGACATTTAGGTCATCTTTGATGCAATGAAAATATATTCGTGTATCTATTGAACTACTTATTTATCTGCGTATCCTTTAGGGAAGTGAAGTGCGGATGTTGAGCGAATGAAAGGAAAAAGGTTGAGGCTGTTGAGGTGACCTGTTTGCGTAATAATATGCCACGTAAAAATACTTAAAAGGGTAAGAAATGTGGGAGATACTAGCAATCGTAAAATAGGTTAGCATAGGTGGAAGGCTGGCTCAGTGTTTTCAGATGGTTTCCGCATGTGGAAAGAATGTATAATGATAAGATGGGGAAAACGAATGTACAGTTCATAGGTGTTTGGAGAAAATAAGAGATGATGACCTGGAAGGGGTTGGATAGATGGGTTAAAGATGTGTTAATAAGTAACACTTTAGGAAGTATGAGTGCACAAGATAGGGATGAATGACAGTGAGCCTGGGAGTTGACTCAGTGCTGATAAACCTTTTGTGTACTTGTAAAAATCGACCAGTGTATTATAAATTTTAGTGTACACTTGGTCCAAGTAAGGACGTGTTAGTGACTGTTCTGTATTTTTGTTTTTACATTCTGTAAAAAAAAATTAGTCGAGATTTTTTTTATATCAAAACAACTTTATAACTAGAAAATAATGAACTTCTGACATCGATGGCTACGGTAGTTGTCATGTCAACTTATCACATCAATCAGTCAGTTGTCAATATCTCCACATTGCTGTTTGCAGGATATTTACACTCAATGTTCATGCAATCAGAGTTTTAATCAAATCTTGCCATCGATGCGCTGAAATTTCTGAAAGCCTGAATAATAAACTACTGAACATAAAGGACTGTATCGAATATGGTTCACTCATGAATAGCTCTGCATAGTAATTCCTCAGTGTCGGATGAAAGCCACTAAACATTAACTATTAAAATATGCAGTACAGTATTATATATATATATATATAAAGATAATATATATATATTATCTATATATATATATATATATATATAGATATATATAAATATATATAATATATATATATAGTTTGAGTTGCTGGATCTACATATTACTTAGCCTTTGTCATATTTAAATTTCGTGAATGGAAATTGTAATACTGTACTGTATGTTTTAATAGTTGATATTTAGTTGCTTTCATTCGACACAGGAATTACTATGCAGAGCTACTCATGAGTGAACCACATTCGATACAGTCCTTAATGTTCAGTAGTTTATTATTCAGGCTTTCAGAAATTTCAGCGCATCGATGGCAAGATTTGATTAAAACTCTGGTTGCAGGAACATTGAGAGTAAATATCCTGCAAACAGCAATGTGGAGATATTGACAGCTGACTGATTGATATGACAAGCTGACATGACAACTACCGTAGTCTTTGATGTCAGAAGTTCATCATTTTGTAGTTATACATTTGTTTTGATAAAAAAAAATCGAATTTTTTTTTTTTTTTTTTTTTGCAGTACAGAACTATAGATAAATTACAATAGAATGATAAAAACAGAATACTTATGATTTGACGGGTTGACTACTTGTCTGGGAAAAAGTTATAATAATGGAATATAGGATTTAGGCCAAAACCTTATTGCTTGGACCTATCAACTCATTTAGCCCTGAAAGGGAAATTAAAAGTAGAAAGGTTTGAAAGGTGTAACAGGAGAAAAACCCTTCAGTTGCACTATGAAACAGTTGTTAGGAGGGGGTGGCTAGCAAGATGGAAGACAGAGAGCATGAATGGAAGTACAGAAGATGAAATGAAAGGGGTTGCAATTAGTGGCCGAATGAACGCTACAAAGAACCTCAAGTAATGCCTACAGTGCACTGCTCGACGTTCACTGACGGCACTACTCTCTTACTGGTTAAAAAGTTATAACCCTAAGTCATGCGTGTGTGCGTATGTGTGTGTGTGTGTATATATATATATATATATATATATATATATATATATATATATATATATATTGTGTGTGTGTGATATATGTATGTGTGTATTTATATATATACGAATATGAATGCATACAAGAAAGGACGCGTATATGGCTTGATCTGTTAGAAAATGACACAAGAAGCAGCGGTGGAGATTTCACAAAATTGAAGTTGAGGGGGAAAAAAGTGACAGTTGACATATCCCAAATGGTCCGGGACAAACGGGATATTCGCAAAGGGAAACCCAGATTGACTCGATAGCAGGTGTTGACTTGCAAATTCCCTAGTGGAGTTACTGAATTGAAAAAAATACGTAAATGGAGCCAAAGTTTGAAACGGTGAGCTAAACTGAAGACTTTGTTAAGCTAAGTCAGACAATTATGAGGGCAGCGTGAGAGTGCCCTCAAGCAAGAAACTACAATCACCCTTTGAGGACAAAGTTAGGTCAGTAAGTAGTGACCAGATTTTTTCTTAGAAAATATTTTGTAACTTCAATCCTTTTTGCACATGAGTAAGATTCAACAAAGTATTGCCATTAATACCAAGTTAAATAGGTTACTAGTCACTAGCAATGAAAAAATAATAATAGGCCTCTAATGGCGGTCCATTTTGATAATAATAACAAACAGCAGGGTATTTGACTTGGCATTTTTCTTCGCGCTTTATTAAACACCCTACAATTTTAATTTTTCTTCTGCTTACGAGACTAATCAACGCCTTGAGAAACTAAGAACAAAACAACGTCCTCTTCTTTGTCGAAACTTATCTTTTGAAATGGCCAAGTAAGTAATTCGCAACCTCTCCTCCTCCTCCTCTAGCTCTCCCCAGAAAACATCCGGTTGAAGATAAGGCCATTGAAAGAGATAACGGTTATTGACCCCTCTCTTGACCCTAAGGAAAGATAAACGCCGATATAAGATAATAACCAAAGAGGGGGGAATGGCTTCCTAAAGTGCACCGCACCGGATGATCTTATCGGGACCTGGAAGTTCTTTCGGCCAATGAGAAACTTTATTCATCTTTTCACAGACATACTTTTTTACAAGTATGGCAGTTCGAAACTCTCGCTCTCTCTCTACGTTTGCGGACGCAATTGCACACATATAGTATATGTTTGTGTGTTTTTGTCACTAATTCACTCGTGACTTTGTATTAAATTGAAGAATCTTGTGAACAACGCCGATTTATTTATCTATTTTTCAATTAAGTCATAGAAACTAAATGTCATCGAAAAAATGGATTTGTATTCAATAGATGTCATGGAGACAACCCTTAAAACCTGATATGCTTTGACGAACGTTCAAAAAGTCTGAACACATCTTTGCTCCCGGGATGGCCTCATCTCACAGTACTTGACGTTTTCTTGGAAGTTAAGGTATCTAGATTTTAGTTAATGATATTCGAGGCATTAAAGCGGAAAATACCTCTTCCGTTCATGCAAATCAACTTGCGTTTAGACTTCATTATAATAATAGCATCGTCCATTCATTTCTCTGAAATATGGTGTATTTTCTGTTGTTTCGTTTTTTTTTCGTTTACCATTTACTTTTGTATCAGCTTCTGAAATTTTAACTAATTTTATGATATTGTGGATTGGCATGCAAAATACATACAGATAGCGTACATGATGAAATTTTCAATCTGGTATTAAGCTCTAAAAAATGAATGAATAATGTGTTGAGTATTAGTTTGTAACATATGCGTTGGCATATTTTCCTATTGCTTCTTTTGGGAATTTGTTGGAGATTTGGGAAAGAGAGCAATTTACTGTATAGAAGAAGGTTCTCGGGAACGGATCGGCGTTGCAGTTGCTGTGAGGCCAGTGACCTTCATGAGCGTTGCTACCCAAGTGAGACTCCTCCAAATGGCCTCCCATATCCTCGGCCATTCTGCCTCTCCCTCTTTATCCTCTCCGTCTGTCTGGAGTTTAAGCATTGACCATAAAAGGTGGAATGATTCTGATACTTGAGCATGACTAAGGACGGAGACTTCTTCTTTTCAGGTTTATGTTTCGTAATAGCGGGATATTGCTGGCGTTGGCAGCACTCTCCTTAGAAGACAAAAACTTGTTCTTGTGCAACATTTTGTTTTTTATTTCGTTTGTCTGCTGACTACTTTTCCATACTGAATCAGATAATACATTTTCGTAAGTTTTGTATTTAGTTGTGCCAATCTTCTGAGAAATTATTAAGAATAATTTTGAAATAGGTAATTAGATTTATTTGCTTGGCCACTGGTCAATTTCTTAGGCTTCGATTTTTGTCTCACCCTGGGTAATGCGATTAGATTCCATTCAAGTCAGAGATAAGAGTGCAGAAATTTAACTGAAGTCTGGTTTTACTCAAGGCATTCCAGGGATATATGATGAAAGATTTCTGGAGCCTGAATAATTATGTAGATGCGAGCACCATCCTGTCATGAATTTTGCAAAGTCCATCATGGAACGAAGGTGAGTCACAAAGGCTGTATTTGCATTAACAGCCTTCAAACTGTTTATAAAAGATATTACTTTTTAGCACATGACAA
Organism: Macrobrachium nipponense; assembly: GCF_015104395.2. Taxonomy (NCBI): domain Eukaryota; kingdom Metazoa; phylum Arthropoda; class Malacostraca; order Decapoda; family Palaemonidae; genus Macrobrachium; species Macrobrachium nipponense. Next base: position 32,295,841 of record NC_061089.1, read on the forward strand.
GGTGACTTTGAATGTGGTTTTTTCACTAAAGAATAGTGTCCTCTTTAAATACATGTTATGTTTACTTGAAGTGTCCTTGGATTCATCCTAGGATTCACTCTGTTATGTTTGTTGATCTCAGTATCTTATGAACGTTGTCATTCTTTATTATCAAGAACAACTAGTCAACAAGTGCAAGGCGCTTATTCTTCTTACTACATCAATGCTGTGTTGTAGGTGATCTTATTCCTTTTCCAATAGGAGCGAATACGCGATTCCATTGAGACCAATTTTATTTACCGGTAATATGCTTGTAACGTTTTTGTAAATTCTGTGTTGAAAGTTACCCTATAATTCCCAATCATGTAGCTTCTTCTTCTTCTTCTTTTCTATTTTTTTTTATAACAATGTTATATATTGGTGACGAGTTGTCTAGTTATAAATTACGATGTTCTCTACATACTGAATGTGTTCATCGAATGTTACATAAAACAGTTTGAATGTTGATTATGTTTTAATTGTAATATGGCTTAAAATTTAAACATCTTATCATTATGAACAGAAGTTCAAGATAGAGTTAATTATGTTCTTATAGGGCTAGATTTAGGACTTGAGGTCGTCACTCACATATTACTGCAATCGTCTTTTTAATCATAGTTATTATAACCAGCCGAATTAGATCGAGTCATGGTGTTATCTATAATAATTTCCATTATTACTACGCTTTTAACCGTTATAACGATGGAAAAAAAAAAAGGTAACCGCAAGAAACTCCATTATTTTAGTTTAATATTGCTGTGAGTTGAAACACAGTTGGTAGTGGTCCCTGTTTTGCATTCGGGACACCAGCGCCATTTTAGAAAGTTTACAGGCTGTAATTAGTGTTTATCAGGATCACGAACAAGGTGAAACTAAAGCTTGCTATTTTGTGTACGCGAATAAATTGGTTTACTGAATTGAAAAATGCGTAACTTTAAAATCCTTGCGACCGAGTACAATTTAGATATATGTGTAGTGGAAGTGTTATATGATGAGATTATTCTGTGGATGGATATGGATTTATATATAATAATTATTTTTTTTAATTACATAATTTTATGTGCGAGTAAGAAGTCATGTTTCTCTAATAACAAAAACGGAATCTAATCCGCATATTCGTGATTATTATAGTGGAACCTGCTGGTCACGGTCGCGTCAAAATGTAATTTTAACTTTACGTTACCAAGATTTTTCGGGTACACTTAACTGCTGTAAGAACTGAATACAAATTGGAAATTTATGAACCCAAAACCTTTACAGGCGAGATTCAAACCCAATCGTGGTAGGTTAAGACTAAGGTGAATAATGTGAGTCCATCTTTGTAACATCATGGGATGACTACCTCACTTTAACCTAAAACGAATGGACTCAGATCGCACCTGGAAAGGTAAAAAAAAGAAAGAAAAAAAAAAGTTAACATACATTAGTCTCCTTCCTGAATTTAAAAGTTGTTTGGGACCCAAAACCATTAACATATAAAAATGTTTAAGAAAAGCACTATTTTTCTTCTAATAAAAGTTTTTTTAATACTAAAAAATTCATCCTTTCATAGATACCAGTGACATATTCTCCGCATTTATTGTATAGTAACATTCCTGAAGATGTGTATCATAAAGTGAAGCTGTGTTTATGTTATTTCGCCCTTGTTAGTTCCATATAAATTATGTGAGAGAGAGAGAGAGAGAGAGAGAGAGAGAGAGAGAGAGAGAGAGAGAGAGAGAGAGAGAGAGAGAGAGAGAGAGAGAATGTTGGGTATCAAATGGAAGTGAGGAAGTTGAAATGAGAGGAAAGTAAAAGGCTAAAAATTGGTTGCTGTTAGGGGCTGAAGAGACGCTGCAAACACTTTTTAGTAATGCCTGCAATGCACTATGTGAATCAATGGCTATTAAAATTTTTGCTATAAATCTAAGACAAACTCCTTCGGACCTGAAGGATTTTTTTTTATTAAACACAACTGACGCGAAATTTCAAGCAACAGGGAACATTTCTCGTCATAGCTGTCAAGCTTAGCACATTACTTTTAAAAATGAATCTGTTGTTAACTGCATTTTACTATATGTGTTTTTTAATTAGAAAAGATTATTCTCTTTATTTACTCATTGTATTCTTATAGATTGTTAACTTTAAATAGTAAGGGAATAAAATCTATATATTTTCACATAATTTTACCCTACTTTATCTTATGGTACAAGCATCAACCTGACACGAAAGCCGTAAATCCATTCCTTGAAATAAAAATGCCATTTTGATATGCTATAAACAAATTTCCTTTTCATGTTCTGAAGTAGTTCATCCTTCTTCACAACAAATGGGAGGAGGAAGATGCATTTCTTTTTACTTCCTCTTTCTGTTCTTCCTTATCCTATTCCTCATCCTTTTCCTATGCTTCCGCATCCTGTACATCGCTTTCTTGTTTGACGCAGATTCTTGGATGAATTTGCATTGTTATTTCGGCCCCCTTTGGAATGGAAGGGTGACTCGGTTTTTGTTACGTAAAATTCAAGGTTGGTAATTATGCCATATTCATGTGGTAGGACTTTATGACTGCGTATGAGAGAGAGAGAGAGAGAGAGAGGAGAGAGAGAGAGAGAGAGAGTTGCTGAAGGTAACAGAGTTGCAGGGAACAAGGATGCTAAAGTTAAGAACTAGGTAAATGCCATAATTTAGTTGAAGAAAATACAGATGAAAGCCAACTTCAATTGGCACTAGCGACCCGGAAATGAGGTAATGATTTGGCCGACGGGTTTGTGGGGTGGGTGTATGGAGGGCGGCCTATGGTTTCTTAGTCTGGCCTAAATCGTATTTCTTCCCTCTCAGTTCGTTCTCTCCCTCTGGGATTAGTAATTTGATATTTTGCTCCATTTCTAATCCTACTAGTAATTGATATAATTTAAAGCCGTTCTTTATTTATCTGAAATTGATTTTCAGAAGAATGGGATTCTATCAACATTTGATGTTACGAAAGTGGTTAAAAACAAAGGTTCTCTTTTACATAATTATTCCGCGTCGATCGATGTCTTAAAGAGTTTAAATCCTTTCACAGTTTTTTTTACCAAGATATTTATAATATATATGTTAGTACACACACTTATTGCAAGATTAGTATTTTGATATTTAAGTGTTGTAAATCTATGATTTTGATAGTCTTGAGGAAAGGGGCTAAAGAAAAGGTTAGGCAATCCCTTTAGTAAATGGATTCATGTAAAATAACTGTGTTAGTTGAGTGGCATAGCATACCAACGAGTGCGAAAGGAAACGCCAGTCGTGGCAGTGGTGGTTTTATTATTTCTGGCGTAAGAAAATAATATAAGAAGTCATTCTTCTTGACTGAAAGTTATTCCTTTTTCCTTAATTGTATCTTGTTGCTTTACACTTTACTTGTGTCTTATACTGCCGTGCGGTATCATTTTCAAGCTGAGGTGATGCAGGAGGAAGTCGTATTTGTTTATAAAATTGTCTGCACCTTTTGGCATCAACTTGTATCGCAAAGAATTTAATCTGGGTCGCTTTGTTTCTTTATTAACATGCGTTATTTCTGTGCTTGTTCGTTTTATATTTTCAAATTAATTGCATGTATTATGTTCTTTTAATCTGAATATATTTGTATGAATACAATAATTTTCCTTTTGTTGTAATTATGTTCATGTTATTTTATCTTGGTTGGTACATATAGTATTTATTCAATGGCTCAGCATTTACCGATAAGTAATAGTGGAAGAATTTACTTTTAAATGTTTTAGTGTTTGCAATTATGCGATGGTTGCAAGGATATTATTTGGAGAAAGACTTGCCTCTCTTGGAGTGTTCATGATAATGTTATTCATTCTTCCTGACTTTCACGGTTGTTGTTTTTTTCTGAATTCAATTAAATTCCATATTTATAGCTTTCAATATATTTCTGTGTAAACGAAAATTACATGAGAATGATAACCGTAGCTACTTCGGTTCAGTAATAGTATCCAGGATTTTTAGTAGGTCCATTGTGATATTTCTTTGCAGAAGTATTACAGCAATAACTCTGATGATAATAAATGGAACTATAGTATTTTATTATTTAATACACAACCTATTTTTGACTGAGAAAACACCTTACTGCATTTTTTCACTTTCGTCTTATTCTTAATTTAATTTTAACAATGTTATTTTATTATTAATTATCTGAAATTCTTTCTCGTTTATTTCCAGGAAGCGTACCAGTACTGGGTTTGCTCACAGTTCTTCCCTGTCTACCTGAAGGGCCACATTGTAAAACCGTGTCGTCAATTCTGTCACGAGGTAGAACGGAAGTGTCCTTACCTCTTGCCAAAGGACAAACCTGTGGCGGGAGAACCAAGCTTCCTCTGTCAGGGTAACAGTGGTGATGGTTTGTTGTTTGTTATTAAAGGTATTTTTCTGATATCCTTATTTTACTCTAAAAGGTTTATCCAGTGCTAATGTTCTTTTCCCTTTACTTTTCTCTGTAGCACAAGACTTTTGTATCCCATCATTTTTCAAGGTCTCGAGTAAATGTTTGAGAGACAAAGATTCTTGCGCTGTTAATACCAATTTTGAATGGGAATACTAATCGATTAGAGAAATATTTTAAGTAGTCGGTGACTATTATGATTTATTGTTCGTGTATGTCTAAATCAGTGCTTTTTTATACAATCAGTATTATGTGCCATTCATTTTTATTTCAACTGCACGCCAGATCTGTCTCGCTCGCATGGTTTTGTTCAGTGATTCCGGAATTTTTTTTTAAACAAATCCTACATTAAGGAGCACGCTGTTTTATAAATGCTAAGCAAATAATTTCATAAGAGGGAATTTCGGATATCCTTGTGAAATCAATATTGGCGAATCATCTTTCAAGTCAAAATATTAAAGCAAAAGATGTTAACTGATAAGTGAAATTGTTCAAAATAGTAATAGGTAGTATATCTATAAATTATCGAAGGTCCACATGGGAAATTATATAGTTTCATTTTCCGAGACTGGTCACCTTACTATTAAATTGTTCTGTTGTTATGTCAGCTGCTGGACTAAACTTTTAGAATTCCGCAAAACGACTATGATCTGCTCGTTCAATGCTTAGTGTTTGTGTTCACAAATACTGCAATTTTAAGGTTATACACCATGTTTGTTGTTGTTGTTATTAAGATTATTAATATTAGTATTATTTTATTATTATACTGTAAACACGTCAAAAGACCATTCACTTTCTTTTCCGCGAATGCCTTCCTTTTCAGTGAAATACCATTTCGCATGAAATATTTTAAAAACAATAGCTGTTGAGCCTTTGATACTTCAGAGGGTATGTAACATTTTAGCCCAATTCAGAATATTCTTATCATACGTAAAATGTTCTGGAATCAACATGAGAAGAGGCAACTGAAGGAAAGACAGACGTCTTTAACTTGTGACTTGCAATTCTATATTCAATTTGGCCTCTGCTCATGTTTTGTAAAGGAAAAACAATTATTAGTTAACTGCATCTGCATTTTAATGCATGTTTAATTACATTTTAATTACATATACATATTGTACATATAAGTATAATTCATATTTAATGCACTTCCTAAGCCTTGAAAATGTCGATAGGATATCTGTTGGTTACCAAATGTCGTTTACTAAGTTTATTAAAGATTAAAAATACAGTCTATATTTCAAAATAATAGCATACAACAGGGAGTCTGCGGTATTATTGAGTTGGCTGCCGTAAGTAATATATGAAAATGGATTTTTTTTTTAATGAAGGGATACCATTCTTTGGTTAAAGACAGACCCAACATAAAGTGGAAAATGTAATTGCGGATAAAAAGTGTAGAAAAGAATAATAATCTGGAACTTTGCCACCTGTAAATCAGTGACCTCATAAAATATGTATAAGAATATACCTTTAAAAAACTTTATTTCATTATGTCTCTTCTAATAAATTATTTATATACTATATATATAGGCAATTTCTTCTAACAAATGGTGCCACCATAGATTAAAAAATAAACACACACAAAATGACAGTCGCTTGCTCATTCATATTTTAATTCTATGGGGGAGGAAATGCCTTTATATGGTGGATCTCTCTCTCTCTCTCTCTCTCTCTCTCTCTCTCTCTCTCTCTCTCGACGCCAATGGCAAGGACCCACTCGAGGTCAGTCAGTGGCGTTACCTTTCACATTGCTGCCTCAAATAGTATGTGTGGTTTGGCATACACAAATACAATGAACCTCAGAGCCGAGAAACATGTTGGTTGTAGTATCCTTGGTGGGACGAAATGCCCCATAAATGGCAGATGAGCATCTTCCACGAGGCCAGTAGCATTCAGGCCTTTCACCTCTGTAGAATGCCCAGAAATAAATTTATATATATATATATATATATATATATATATATATATATATATATATATATATATATATATATATATATATACACACACACATACATACATACTTATAGTATATATATAGCATATTAGACTATGAGAAAGGTTTTGATTCTGTCAAAACTTCAGCAGTAATGAAAGCTCTTCAAAAGCATGGAATAGATGAGTCTTCTGTTAGAACACTTGAAGATATCTTTACGGGTAGTACAGCAATCCTAAAACTACATAGAGACAGTGAGAAATATCTGATTGAGAAAGGAGTTAGACATGGAGACCCCATCTCTCCTAAATTATTCTCAGCGTGCCTAGAAGTTTTTAAGAATTTAGATTGGGAAAATGTAGGAATTAACATTAATGGGGAATACATTAACAACTTAAGATTTGCAAGTGACATAGCTCTACTCTGTGAATCAGGGGAGGAATTACAAAAGATAATAGAAGATTCGAATAGAGAAAGCAGACGTGTAGGACTGAAAATGAATTTGAGAAAAACTAAGATAACTTTCAATGAAAATGCAGAAAGACAACAAATAAGATTGCTGGACGAACCTCTAGAAATTGTTAATGAATATGCGTATTTAAGATAGACAGTAAGTGTTCCCCAAGGCTTGAGACTGAAATTAAAAGAAGGATAAGCATGGGATAAAGAGATTTTGGAGAGAGATTTTGGTAAACAAAATTAGATTATGAAAAGTAAAATGCCACTTGCTCTAAAACGAAAAGTATTTAACCAGATGGTTCTACCAGTATTAACTTATGCATCAGAAACTTGGAGCCTTACTAAAGCCTTAGAACATAAGCTAGTTACAACTTAAAGAGCTATGGAAAGAATAATGATGGGAATAACACTTAAGAGACAGAAAAAGAGCAACATGGATACGAGAGCAAACTAGAGTAGAGGTTATTTTAACAAGTAAGAAAAAGAAATGGGCGAGGGCAGGACATATCATGAGAGTGTCAGATATGCACAAAAATAATAACATAATGGGTCCCTAGAGATTGCAAACAAAGCAGGGGAAGGAAGAGAAGACGATGAATTGACGAGCTAAGAAAATTTGCGGGTATAGAATGACATAGAAAGACCATAAACAGAAGTGAGTGGAAGGACATGTCTAAGGCCTTTGTCCTGCAGTGAACTAGCAACGGCTGATGATGATTATATATATATATATATATATATATAGATATATATATATATATATATAAGGAGCAAGTAAGGATTGAAAAAAGTTACATTAAAAGCAGAATTTATACCAAGAGGCCCACTGGTCAGCCATTAAGTCACGCCAGTTGACAATTTCACTTTAAACTTCTTGATCGCTGGCTGGAGGAAGATTTTATCTGTAACATCGGAGTCCCAAGATCCTTTCGAAAGATCCACTGTTTTTCTTTGTGTAAACACAGCTGATATTACCATCTGGCTTTTGAACTGACAGTTGCTACTCTAAATTATGTGACAAATCTCAGTTTATTCTGTGATTATGGTTGTTTTCGGATAACAATTGCTGAGCTCTGATGCCCATACCTAACAGTACATTTAAATTGTATTAATCTCTGGGGCAGTGATGCAGAATTGGTCACAGTCGAGGCAAGGGATTTCATATACTCCTGTGTCTTTTGGAACGGGTTTTTGTTGGACACTGGAGTATATGAAATCCCTTTCCTCAACTCCTACCAAGTCTACATTGGTTTTACGGGTAAATCACATAAACAACCGTAATCAGAGAATAAACTTGAATTTGTCACATAATTTACAGCAGCATTTGTTTGTTTGTTTCAAAAGCCAAATGGTAGAATCAGCTTTGATTAAACAAAGAATTACATAAAATCTTTCAAAAGAATTGTGGGACTCAGATATTATAGAGAAAACCATCCCCTAACCAGAGATTAAGAAGATCAATGAGAAATTGTCAATCAGGGTGACTTAACGGCTGACCTGTGGACGGGGACCTCATGGTATAAATTCAACATTCTCTGTAACTTTTCTCATTCATTAACTGCCTGAAGAGAGGCAGCTGGTCTGAAATGTACAATATTTACTCTCTACATTTTGGCATTTTTATGGGCTTATTTTATTAGATGGAATTCTATTTTAAATATATTTCAGTCATATATATTTATATATTATTTATATGTATGTATGTATATATAGCTGTTGCTTTAGTGACATCAATAAGTTTCTTGCAGGTAACTTCATACCGACAGATTTTTTTCAGATTTTCGTTCGTCAATTTCTGGTGAAATGTACGCAGACTTCCTTCTTCCATTTATTGAATTTTGTCGCAACGGCTGTTTCACCTTATGGCATTATCAAGCACTACTGACTTACAATCTGGCTTTTCGGCCCATTTATATAATCGTGTGGGAAGAAGAATGACCTTGAGGTATGGGTACTGGTTGGTCAAGGGATTAACAGTGTAACCATTTCAGGGCGTTGTTTCGATTACAAAGAACATGAAAGCATGAGAGACAACAAAAGTGAAAGTTTCAACGTGTGGTTAAGTAAATATTCAAGATATAATATACCATGTACTAGTGTTTCCATAAATGTGTTTGAAATATAGTATAATGTTACATGTTCGTTTGCAAATACAGAAATGAATATTTTACAGCGACTCTATAGAGTCACAATTAAAGAAATGTCTGCGTATACATAAATGTGCATCATGTTAGTTTTGAGTGTATGTGTGCGTCTAAATGGTCTACGCTCTGGAATGGTTAAGCTGTTAATCCCTAGACCAACCAGTACCCATACCTCAAAGTCATTCTTCCCATGTAATTATATAAATAGGCCGAAGGGCCAGATTGTAAGTCAGTAGTCGCTTGATAATGCCATAAGGCAAAAAAGCTGTCGCGACAAAATTCAATAAGTGGAAGTCTGCCAACTTTGCTGGTTTTTAGGACATTTAACCAACCAGAGAGCGAAATATAACTTGAAACTTTGAATGTTCAGATGAATCATATTCAGTTCGAGTATACATATTTGTCTACTTGCAGAGAGAGAGAGAGAGAGAGAAGAGCAGAGAGAGAGAGAGAGAGAGAGAGAGAGAGAGAGAGAGAGAGAGAGAGAGAGAGAGAGTATGAAATTCATTCTGTAGTTGTGGAACACCACCAGAAAACATCCTTGTCAATATCTCGATATTCAGAACCAAGGTCTCGCTCACACGTACACGGACGCACACATAAGCACTGTAATTACAACTTATAAATAATTTTCAAACTCGATAGACAAAAGACGAGAGATGTCGATCGAAGGGGGACTTCCCATTGTCTCCTCCTCGTCCAACCATGCCTTATCAGCGGTATCGAAAGGCACTTGAGCGGTTTACGCTATTCTTAGCAACCATAGCGCAGCAGAAGATTTTCTGAAGTAGTATGTCGACTGGATTTTTGGATGGAGAAGTTGAAGAGAATATAAGTCTGTAACTTTTGTATCGTTCGTGTTGTGGCTGAACCTTTGTGCTGCAAAAGGATAGCTCTTTGGAATTATCTTTGGGCATTATTTGCTTCATTGTTGATGTACTCCTTGTGCAGTCTAATGTTGATGTACTAATTATTCAGTCAACGCATATTGTTATTGTCAGCTGCTTATAGTATTTTTTTTTCATTGACGATTAATTGAGCTTCATGCATCTCACGAATTTTGGTCAAAATATGAATAAGTCACGCAGACAAGGTAGAAACCTGAGGAAAAAAATAAATCGGGGAACATTCCAAGTTTTAATCTGTCTATTCGTACCAAGGCGCTTATCACTGCTTATCAAAAATGGCTACAATTGAAACTAGAGTGCGAAAGGGGTGCCGCCAAGGTTTTGAAGGAATGTTTATTATAGGATTACTAGGACTTGCGTTAATCCAACGTCTTCTTACCCTCCTCCTGAGGGAATTCTGGTCCGAGTTGATCTTTGTGTCTTGATTACCGTTTCCCCTCATGTAAATTCATGGTTTTAATGATCTTGAGCAAAGCTCCATTGTTGGACATTGCGTAATTTATGGTGTATTAAATGATACGATTTTCATTTATGGATTCCTTTGTTCATCTTGCATTTGCTTTGAGTTAGTTTAGAGGGTTCATTAAGGGGCTGTTTACCATAATCAGCCTAAAACGTGATTAATTTCTATTTTGTACTATATAGCTAGAACCCCGGGCTTTATAAATTTTGTTTGTTACATTTATGGATGGATTATTGTTTGTGACAGATGGGATACTAGATGGGGTTGCAAAGTTATGGAAGATGATGAGTAATAAATGCAATTTGGATTCATTGATATTTGAATTTGGTCCAGTACTGATTGAGAATGGAGAAACAGAAAATAGTAAAAGAGTAAATGGAACAGTAACTGTTGTTATGGATGGTGGGAGAAATGGAAGTGGCATATATATATATATATATATATATATATATATATATATATCTATATATATATATATGGGTATTTTCAGTAAACAGTTACTGGTGGGATGAGAAAAGACGTGGACTTCAGAGTATGTGGAGCAAGAGAAAGGTAGCAATAAGTGTGTATGGAAAAGACTGGGAACAGACGTGTGTTTATGAACACTAAGGTGGGAATGTAAGAAAGGTTTGTTGAGCCAATTTTCCTTCATGCAAGAGAAGTGTGGATGTTCATTGTGAATGAAAGAAACGATGTAACTGGAAAAAAAAAGTGTTTGCATATTGGCATAAGGAGAGGAACGGGTGAGACATGTTAAGGTAAGTAGGCGGCAAAAAAGGTTGATGTTGGTAAAAGTGTTTTTAGATGGTGTGTCTAGTGGAAAGAATGGACTATGACCGATAGGTAAATAGACATATAACCAGGAAGCGCGAGAGTGTGCACATGATAAGAGGTGAGAGCCGGTGTTTGTGTAAGGTTAATCGACTTTTTGCTGATGACCTTTCTGTAATTGTGTATTACCAAAATTATTAGAATGAAGAATATAATATAGAATTTAGGTCAAAGGTCAAGCGCTGGGACCTATGAGTTCATCCAGCACTGAAACGGAAATTAACAGTAACTTAGGTTTGAAAGGTATAGCAGGAAGAAAACCTCGTAGTTGCACTATGAATTAATTGTTAGGAGAGGGTAGAAAGTAAAATTTAAGAACGTGAACGGAAGTACAGTAAAAGGAATAAGAGGGGTTGCAGCTAAGGGCCAAAGGGACGCTGCAAAGAATCTTAAGTAATGCCTAAAGTCCATCGCTTGGGTGTTACGGCCTCTGAGAGAGGTCCGCTTCAGGTTCGATATGAAATAAATAAAAAAAAATATTTCAACACCAACAGTTGAAACTGGGGAGACGAATATAGAAAGAAACACTTACACAACAAAGGTTTATTTACAAGCTTACTAACATAGGTAAATGCAGAATGGTATCTCCTATTTACATAAAAAAATAGAATCTTACACTGCATGAACTGGGGGAACAATGAGGCAATTCAAATACTTGCTAGTCAATTTGGCAATTCGAAGCGATGGCTTCACAAAAGGAAAACAGTGATTGCAGATGTCCTCTTGACTCCGTATTGCAGAAAATAGTCTACTTGTAAGGCAGGAGCTCCCCAAAACCTCTGGCAGGACCTTTTCTTCTCTGAAGTCTGCTCGACGTCGAGATAACACGGTCGTGCACTCCTGAAGACGATTAGACCAGTATCCAACCAACTCTTCTTGTGATCCTTCATCGGTCCCTTTCTCTCTTATCTCTCACGGATGATCTCAGCTGCTGCTAATCTCTCACTGATAATCTGATCTGTGGCTCTTACTGATTATATCTCTCTGTGACTAACTGGAGTCTCTCTTTTACGATCTCTTCTTCCTCCTGCTACGACCGTCGTATTTATACGGCACTCTGGGGGCGGAGCCTACGGCGAACTTCCCAGACTCCAGGAATTTCTAGAACTTCTTAGATGAATCTAGACGAGGTATTGCATCAGAAATCGTGGCGTTTCTCACGTCCCGACGAGTTCCACAACACTCCTGCCGATTCTAGAACCATCATATTAACAGACACCTCCAACACAATGCGCTAACACCTCCTTGCTGCCGAACTTCTCGAAAATGCGTTCTCCTTTCCTTTATCTTTCTTTGCTAGGAAGCAATTACCATCACATTGGGGTACACTGACGGCACTACTCTCCTACGGGGGATCAAGGAGCTCTTGATGTGGAAGTTTTCTGGTTAGAGAATTCATCCAAGTTTCTGGAGTTAAGACAGTATTGTCCTTTCTTTGAAGCTATCCTATAACAGAGAAAGCAGGCAAATGGTGAATATATACTATATATAAATATATATATCTATATATTATATTATTCGTATATATATATATATATATATATGTATATATATATTATATACATAATTAACGAGTGATTGAAAAACTATACTTAATAGGAATATAAATAAAGCATAGCATCACATTTAAATACTTCGTGATCAAGTTATTCATCTTAATAGTAATATGTATGTTTTAATGTATTTTAAGATTAAGCTTACTCTTTATATAAAAATAGGTACATTTTATTTTGCTTTTTAATACACTTGTGTTTGCTTATAGCTGATCTTTTTCCAGACCCAAATATCGGCGATCTTCATGGTCAAGAATCCTCGTATGGAGAAGATTCCTGCTGCTACCGCATGTGCCCAAATGAAAAGGCCCCTGGACACCACCCGAGGATTTGCTACACCTTTCCCATCCCTGCCACCAACTCCACCATTGCAACAGAAGCCTCTATCAACTCTTCTTCTCCTTCCCTCTCATCTCCTTCTTCTGGAAGCAATGGCAGCAGCAGCAGCAGCAGCAACAGTGGAGGAGTAACGTCGCTGGAGACCATGGACAACGGCGGTGACTCACAGTGTCTTTCAGCCCATGGAGCGGACTCATGTTTATGTCAGTCTAACCATAGCCCCGTTGCTCCATTAAGCAGCTCCAGCTGCACAGTTATATCCAGAAAACATTGTTGGACTCGTACTGCGTTATATATATTGTTGTTATGTCTAGTGCGAACTCGTGCGTTGATGCCGCGAGGGTTTACCTAGTGACTGGCGTCCAGGTGTTGTTCTAAAAAGGTGTTGGCGGTGCCGGAGTTGTGCCGTTGGCCCTCTAAAGCCGTTGTTATTAACGTTGAACCAATGTCCCCCTCCCCCTCCCTCCTCCTCCTCATCCTTTTCTCCTTCAGCCCTTGAAACCAGATGCCATTCTATTAAATCATCTTTTTCTTTTATAGCCTTTTGCTGTCATGACATAAAATAAAAAGGAATCAGTCTGTGCCTGACCTCGGTAAATCTGAATCTCCTTTGTTATTTTGGTCGATTGTCCTTTATTCATTTTTTCCTCTTTAAATCTTAGCTATTTTAAATGTCAACAGTTTATGGTGTTGGTTAATAGTGTTGGCATTATTATTATGATGATGATGATGATGATGCTTGTCCTTTGTTTTCCTAAGAGATTTGATAATTTTGCACTGATTTACCTCTAACTCTTGGCTCTTTCCAATCAGTGTTATGAAGAGGTTGAGATTGCATCCTTTTTCTTATAAGCACCTTTTGATATTCACTCTTAAAATATATTATAACGCCCCATTTCAGTATGGGTCACTCTGTCCGCTTACTGCTGGTTCCTCATTAGTTTTAATATCTCCTTCAGACAGCCTTACCCCCTTCCTCCCTCATCCACTTTGATCTCTCCTTCCACCACTTACTTCTACATTCCACCTCCCCCCACCCCTACTTCGCCTAAAAGATGAGGGGAAGGAGGATCGCGTGTGGCTGTAAACCTTTCTCAGATGAATAAAAGTGGGAAAAGGTTGACGTAAGCAAAAACAAATAAAATAAAATAAAATAAATGAGTGCGTCCAAACCCCACCACCAGCCCTGTTGAAGACGAGAGAGAGGAAGAGAAGAAGAAGAACAACAACAAGAACAAGTTAACCTCTAAGAAGAAATATATATACTTAAGAATTTATATATAAATATATATATATATACTTACTTAAAAACGCCATTCAGAAGGATAAACCTCTTCGAAACATATCCTCCTCTTCTTTCTCAAGTCCTTGTCTCCTCTTGAGCAAATTATAGGAAAATATTTGAAAAATAAAATAATGGTAAATCACTCCAGCTTGAATTCTTGAATCTTTCTTTCCACTTTTTAACTCTATCGCGTATCAAAGATTCATATTTGCAGCAGCTGTAACAAACCCTGACTTGTGTGTATAGTATATCCTCATGCAAACAAAAACGGCGACACATTATTCAAAGTGAATTAGGCCTTATGTACAAAGAAGGTTTATTTTCTGAATGTCAGTCTCATATATGGAAGGAAAATTGTTGGTCGTATTGTTGTTCATACCATTAAACCCTCGAAGTGTTTTAATTTTTTTTTTCTAAAGATAAGAGAGGCTCAGAATTCTTGCTCTACGGGAACAATCTATTCAAGATGTGAAAGAAAGTTTGTGTATATATTATATCCATATATATAAATATATATACGCGCACACCTATCACACGTAAAAGCCATGTCAAGACGAGTATTATATGTTAGTCACATCGTCAATTTGTAGATTTGATTTAAATTAATATTTTTGTTATTAACCAGTATAAAAGGTGAAGTGAGAAGGAATGTCAAAATGCAGCCTTTATAATTGGATGTTTAATACTGGGTGAATCATTTTAATTCCATCATTACATAATAATGCCAGAGAATACAGTATATCGCTTCCATTCACAATAAGAAACGTACAAAAAAAATTGGGATTACAATTTTTCATTTTGAAATCTACAGTGTGACTGTAGCGATAATACTCGCCCCATTAGCTTTATGACAGACAATCATTAAGCTGTGACTAGGTTCAACTTATTTCTCTTGATGCATCTGCTTTCATTTCTGGCACTTATTACACCCTGTGATGGCACCACCGATTGAGTGACGCCAACCATTTTAAAAATAATTAGTGTTTAGTTACAACTTTTATACTTATTTTCACACACACACACACACACACACACTGTGAAAAACATAATTGAAGATTTATTTAATACAATCTTGAAAACTTACACTTTCTGTTTACATCCTGCGTTCTTGAATTTCTGTTTTGTTTTAAAATGCTATGATGATGATCAGTTCTGAATTAGCTTATGCTGTGATGTCACTTTTGCAATAGATTTGATTACTGAACTAACTTCACATTGGTAGAGGCCGGTGTTAGTAAAAATATTTCATGTAATTGTTTATAAGAGAAGTTCTGAAAACAGATGAATCAGGAGAATTGCTTTCTGATTCTTGCGGCAGCGCGGAAGGCAAACGGTTTTGCACACGTAAAGCTATAAGTCCATATTAACAGATAAATAAAACACCTTTTGAACAAAAAGATGAACATATTTGTAGGGCCAGTTCAATAAATTTCCATATATATATATATATATATATGATATATATATATATATATAGATATATCTATATATATATATATATATATATATATATATATATATGTATATATGTATATATATATATATATGCCCTTATGTATGTACAGTATATAACCATATTGAAGAAAGTAATTAATCATCGTGTCCATTTGACAACAAAAGTTACGTCCATTATTACAGCAAATAACAACATAAAGCAATCACTGATGCAAATTAATGTCAGTTGTTACACTCGACGATTGATAATCAAAGCGCATTACTGAAGCAAAACCGCTGCCTTGCCGTGAATGTTCGCCATTTTCTTCTGAGCGTTTTTCCTTCTTATGATGAGGTTTTGGCGACAACCTTTTGGCAGAAATAATTAAGTAAATAAACGCACACTCTTAAATACTGTACTTCTATTAAGATATAGACCTATAGGGATATGGCAGTTTATATTTAACTATTTTTCCTAAAAAAATAATAAAATACTGATGTGCTCTATATGCTACAACACGATATTTTTGATAGATTCTTCGGTGAAGAAACTATTATCATCCCACTACTTCCACATCTTTTCTCTCTTCTCTCTCTCTTTCGCTTTTTCTTTCTCTCTCTGTACTTTTCTTGAAGTTTGTGCAACCTATAGTTTTACGTTTATGTAATATATAATTAGTATTGAAAAGCTATTAGTTTTGTAATGAATATTGTACACCTATATTTAATTTGGATTTAAAATTTTGTCTTTAAGCTATCTTAAGGGCATGCTTACTCCAGGTTTTTGTATTTCATGTAATATTTTCAAGTCATTCTGAGTTTCCTACTATGTTTGTCTCTTGATTTATTTACGATAATTACTACAAAATTACATAAATTATCAAGTGGCATTGGTACAGTGTAATGTTGTATTGTTCAAATATTCTCCAAGGAATTGTGTAACATTCATTATGGCACATTGATAAGTTTGGTGTATCTGAGAAAATTTATAAACTCGTCAGAAATTTAACGGATTGAGAGAATGATTTGCATATTTAATTTCAATTATTGGGTATATTTATTACCTTAATTTTAGAATTCTATATCAGGTCTTTTAGATAGAAAAATTTCACTCTTATAGTGTTGTCTTATATTTATTTCTTTGATGGTATTGAATTATTGTCGAACACTATGTTTGAGTGCCATGTTATTTATTTCCGTGATTTCTACATATTCTGTGTATATGAAGTTTTTATAGCCAGATTTTACTTTTTTTATGAATTTCACTTGATTCAGTTAACACCCAGGTATTTTTATCGATGATATATTTGTTTTTATCCTCCTCTATCTTTGCTTTATCCTGGGAATTTCACATGTACCGTATGTTGACACATGTTTCTGCTAACATCAGCTTAAGTTTTCCCATTCATAGAACATAAGTACGATATGGAATTTCTGTTCTGTGTTGATTAACGTGGCCCTTGTGTGCTCTTAAGTGCTTTTGGTTTTTCAAACTTATTTTTTGGTCCCTCTCTTTTCTAATTAACTTGTTCTTGAAAGTTTCCTTATCAAGTTATTTTCAATATGCTGCCTAATTCTTAGCTCCATGATTCGCTTTTCTTCCACTTCTCTCTCCTTCCTTGTATTATTCCAAGTTTTCTCTCCTATCTCTGTCATTTTCTCTTTCTTCAGTCTTCCCTATTTTCTCCTCTTCCACAGTGATGGCCTTTGGGGTGGGCATCTGCATCATGCTATTAAGATTAAGGAGAAAAAGACCAACTTTACGTTCCTTTCGGCTCCCGTGTTCGGGGCGCATTACCATTAAGAAGCGATCCGTGCAGAAGCATGAGAGACACATAGACTCAAGTTGCAAATAACGCCATTTTCAGTAAGCTATCTATTATATTCTGTCATTGTAATCCTTAGTGCATTCTCATTTTTCAGTGTACGTTAGTCACTGTAATATTTTAATTTTCAAATTACTGAAGTCTCATTTTTGCTCTGTTTGCACCGACTGCTTCCATGACCTTGAAGCGTCCAGTCGTCACCTTCGCCAAAAGGAACGTAGGGCAAAGTACAGGCGAATTTGGGCGACGAAAATGATTTTCATCAAAGTTTTTTGGAATTTCAGTGTTTGATACGTGTTACTTCTTTATTGATACACAATGTAACGATTGTCAATTTTTTAGCTGTCAGTTGTACCTTATGAAGAACCATGCCACGATGATTTTTCTCTAGGTCTGATTTTAATCTTCATTAAACGTGGAGTTTTGGATTCCTCACTTTATCAAGAAATAAAACAGACAAGTAATCAAAAAAAAAAAAAGGTGAAAGTATAATCTCATCATAGATGGCTGGTGTACCCTGGTTGAAACCCATATAGACGTGTTTTCCCCACATAAAAATTATTTATTTTAATTTTTTTTTCTTAAGAAGGAACTCACTCTCGACTCACTTCCAGATATCTCACTTTACTGCCATGAATTCCGCAGCTCAACTTGAGAATCAAAAAGTTAAGCAAAAGTGGCGAATGTAAGATTAATAAGAGATCGTTTTGTGTATTTCCCCATGGTGGCTTTGCTTCGAAGCATTTGCCCTGATTGTGTCCATCTTCGTAACACAGATTCTTTTGTATCTGTAATTAAAAATTGATTCAGTGTTCATTGACCGTCCTTGAAAGAGTTCGTGAATGGAGATTTCAGAATCAGTAGGTTTTTTCTCTTTGTGATTATCCCAGGTTGGTGTGAACTGTCAAATTGTGTGTGTGTGTGTGTGTGTGTGTTGCTTTTCACCGTAAGTCGAAAGATTAAAAGGCCCAATTCAATTATCTTTTTGATTAATAAAGCCAGTTTTGAAATAGTTTTCCAACGTTGTCAATAACGTAAGAAGTTAAAAGTTAGAAACGCCTCTTTGACAAAATATTATTTATACGACAAAATGCTCTTTATATGGATAAAACTAAAATGCTTATTCAGGCTTCACTCGGATGGATGAATGTTTTTGACCGACACACTACATGAAACAATACTTAAGAGGGTAAAACAGAGGGCAACTTTTAAATCAAAATATCTCTGATAGGTTCCTTAACTGAAAACTGTAGCAGACGCTTCAAAGATTCAGTGCAAGCAAACAACACTTTATGGTGATTGTTGGAAAGATGAACACAAGCACCATTACAAGTGAAATTTGGAGAGGTTGGTGCAAACCACCATAGGAGAGAAATTGGAAAAGATGAATGTAAACAACCCTACAAGAAAACGGAAAGATGAAAGCAAAAATGTTAAAAAGCCTGCTTGAAAGATGAAAGTGAACAATCCTACAAGAAAATGTTGGAAGTAAAAAAACTCAGAATTTTTGAAAGATGAAAGCAAACAAACCTACAAGGTAATGTTGGAAAGAAGACTGAAAGCAATATGAAAAGTTGCATAACACAACTTCTACAGAGGAGAGCCTTCAGACAAGGTCATTTGAACGTTAATGGCATTTTACGGATAAATTCACTGCTAAGGAATTCGTTATTGTGGAATTTATCAAGAAAATTACGAATTCGAAAAACTCATGAAGTTATTAGAACTAAAAATTACCATCCAAGATGGAATTTGAAGACCAGTTGTAGTAAAAGAAAGGTTTTTATATGTGTTCCAGCTTCCAAAAGATCATTTGAATGATATGAACCCTTACAAAATCAGACAAAAATTTTGTGGGAAAGGCACTGTTCAAGTTTAGGTAATCTCTCTGACCCTTTGGTGTAACATCCTTCAATCATATATGACCTTCAATAAGAAAAAAAAAGTTTACACTGCTGATGCATCTTTTGAACTTTAGAAGAATGAGACTGGTCAAAGCACCTTTTGAAGGCATAAATTCCCTGAGGAAAGTTAGAGTGATGAAAGCCCCTTCTAAGCATATCTACCCAAATATAAAAGTTGGATTGTCATAAACATACCTCATGCACGATTTCCCTTTCAGATTTAATACTGGACTGTTAAAGGCACCACAAGAAGTGTCTTGTGAAAAATGAACGTTACCAAAAAAGTTTTAAGTGCTTAAAGCACTAAGGCAAGGCTTGCTTAGGTAAAACTAGTATGTCGAGAAGGAATCGTCACCTTATCAAGACTAACATGTGGGTCAAAGCAACACCTAGAAGCAGAATACATCTTGGCTCATTAGAACTTGGGAATGTGCTTGAGACATAGATACTTTTTGTAAAGGAGGGGGGGGGTGGTTTTGTTAAAAAAAATTTAATTTGTCTAAAGAGAAAAATTTTTTTCTGTCAGAGGGTTTATTGAGATCACTTTCTGAAGGATATCTGGATACATTTAAATCCTTAACATTTTTAAAATCATTTACAACTTTTTGGACAAAAATACAGAACAAATAATATACCCTATCAAGAATTATAAAAAGACTAGTTCGCCTCTTTGCAGTACAATTGTAATTAAGGTAACATATCTTGGGCGAACTATGTAAATTAAAATTTTTTTAAATGTGTAATGAAAAAGAAGTTCAGATCCATTGAAATGAAGAAGGTATGGTAATCGGTTCTTGATTTTCAAAGACCACCACTTAAAAAAGGTGCCTGACCTAAAAGATATCAGGATTTTTATATTCAAATGCTTAAAACAAACATCAAGTAAGTTTTAATGAGCAATTACCTCCAAGACAACCACAATAACTCGCTTGGTTATTACCCGTTGTTAAGTAAAGTTACAAAAAAATCATTACTCCATTTTTTCCCTTTAATCACCAACATTGTTACCAATGGTAAACACCCACTAAACACTGCAGCAAAACCTTGGCCAACATGTTTTATTTGTCTACCATATATCTCTCTCATCCAGTTTTAGGTCTGTGTTATGTTTAAAAAAAATAGCATAGCATAGTTTAACCAAACCACTGAGCTGGATAACAGTTCTCCTAGGGCTAGCTCGAAGGATTAGATTTTTATTTGCGTGGTTAGGAACCAGTTGCTTCGAACAAGTTTCCAGTCTTCTAACTTAACATAAAGGAAAGGTACGCCATCTTCGTTGCAGTATTGCTTTCAATTTTCGAATAGTTCAAAGCCACTTCTCTCACTCAAACATCTTCAGTGTTTGGGTTAATACGTTACCCTGGTACCGTGCTGGCATTATTTCTGGGCTCAGCTCGTGTCGGCCTATGAAAGGATCCTTAATATCATTCTTTCTAGGTAAATTAATCTAAAATTACCAGAGAAAAACAAAATTAAGAAAATGTCAGTAAAACTGACTCGCTCACTCTTAAAAAGAAGTGTCGGTATGGTAATAGGGGCGAGTGGGAATCACTACCACGAGACATTCACCAATTAGAACTTCCAATCAGAATCCCCTTAAGAGAGAGCTGATACCAACGGGCGATGCAGCCGCTACTACTACTACTAGAGGACGCCACGGACAGCAGCGCCCCTAGCGGACATCCTTAATTTTAGCGCTAGCGTCAAGACGCATTATTTTTCTGTGCTGTGCTAATTTCGGGATTTATCCTATTCTTCACCATGGAACGTTCTGCAATTGCAAACGGCTAAGTTAAGTAATCTCATAAGTAATGTTTTACCACATTTTTATCTTCCGGGTACCAGTATTTCCTCCTAATAGGTCATATACGGTTTCCGGTTGGCTCATGGTGGCGCCATGCTGCCTCGTTAAGAATTCCCGGTCCTCCATACTGGGACTTTCTTTTACTTATGGGCTTACTATGTTACGTTCATTGTCTTTTACATCGAGTTTTAGCTAGTTTAGCCCTCCTACCATCTCTCTTCGTTTGGTATTTAGGGCTATTATTATTATTCCTGCCCAGCATCCCGGCTCTTGCTCTTCATCGGCTATCGCTGGCTCCGAGTAGGCTTCTGTTTCTTGGAACAGTCTGCCTCCTCCTGGGCTTCTTTCTCTTTTACTAAATAAAAGTGTCTTTTCCATCTTTTCAATGTATGTATTATATTTAGGGTGTTAGGCTAGCCTAGGTGCATGTTCCTTGTATTGGTACAGCCTGGTTCACGTGGCCCTCCCACGGTTTGTGTGCTCGCGGCCTAGGCCACTTGCGGTCACGTGTTCCATCGCACCTTAACCCTGCCCCTGCCCTCCCTTCCTGGTATAGGGAGGGGCTGGGGGACCCCTTGGTTGTCATGACAACCCCAGTCGCCTTCTCTCTCCCTCTCTGAGGTGGCAGGGGTTCCTCCCAGCGGGGGGTATAGGGTTGACCACTCATGAGGTACCGGGTCTCCGAGCGGGTAGTCGGTGAGGCGGGGAGGAGGTAGGCCATCCCCCCCCCCACTCTCTCTCTCCCGCCGTGTTACGCTGAGACCTTCCCTCCCACCCCCTCCCCAGTTGCTCAGCCACCTTCATCGCTATAACGAAAGGAGCCTTCCGTCGCAGCCGGGGCACCTTTGGTTATAGATTACTGGCTCCGCCAGCGGGCGGGGTGGGGACTACTAGTGGTCGGTTGCTTGCCTACTATATCCTTACTTCTCTCCCCCGCTACCGGAAGGGAGCTTGCTTCTTACCCGTGCACTCTTCTAGTAGACGGGTGGAGAAAGGTTTGTTATTATTGTTATTTTAAGGATATACCCTAATTTTACGATGAATTGTTTAATTTTATTATTTTTATACTACCATCCCCGCCTTTTTCCGTCGTGGTTTCCATTTACCACCACTCCTGGTTGGTTTCTTTTGTGTCCCCGCCATCAGCGGAGCTATAGCCTAGGACACCCAACCAACCTTGTTACCACACGTATTATGGCGGGGCTCTGGTTTAATCTAACTTTATCGCTCCGGCACCAGCGGAGCAAATGTTCAGGCTGTAAGTGTTTTCCTGATACTCAGTATCTTTCCACTTACAGGCTACCAACTGTCAGGTCCCAGCGTGCAACGCGACGTTGTACGACCCCTGCGGCCACGATGAGTGCAGGTCTCACGCCCCTTGTGCCACGTCATTTAACGAGATGATCGTCTGGCACCCAGAAGCCTGCGCCATCTGCTACGACTAGTCGGTCAGCTGGGAGATGGGGTAAGTCCATTATAGGCTTCCTTATCATTTTACTAACAACTCTTAGTCATAAGTTTGTTAACCCCGTTCCGTCTCCGCCATTAGAAGCTCATCTCGCCTTTCTTTCAGGCTACTGGTGTGAGGGAGGTCGCCCTCGCCACCCTGAAAGCGTGGGTGGGCGGCTTCGGGAAGAACGCCGCCAAAGGCCAGCCGTACATTCTGGACAAGAAGCTGGCCGTCCAGATCTTCCCTGCGGGCAAGTCAACTGGGTATGTTGACCCCTTGTCCGCAGCCCCTCTGATAGCCTCCATCCAGCAAGATCTCCAGCAATCCTTTGGGGTCGTAGCTTCCCAGGAGTCGGTCCCGGACATCGCTGCCCTGGACCTAAACATCGAGCCCATGGCGGTAGGGGCGAGGATTTGTTGGTTTGAGGTAGGTGTGTCGGGCGCCCAAGGTCTTTTCCTTGGGTGCTCCTGGATCTTCTCCTGTCCCTTCTTCGAGCGCTTCTTTCCAAGGCTTTGTGGGATCTGAGATCCCTACCCGCTCTCCCGCTCTCTCTGTACCCCCAAAGGTGAAGGGACAGAGAGAACCGAAGACTCTAGCTAAGGCAACTTCTAGGAAGTCGTCTTCGTCTTCTTCGGCTAGGAAGTCTTCGACTTCCTACGCCGACGCGGTGAAAGCCAAGCCGAGTTCTTCTCACTCGAAGAGCTCTAGAAGCAAGGCTTCTAAGGAGAGGCTCGCGCTCCCGCCGAGCCAATGCCTTCTCCTGCCTCCCCCGCTTCCACTCCGGCAACGCCGGTGGGAGAGCAGGACCTAGCACCTTTGATCCCACTGCTTTCTCAGCAGTGGTGATGCACAGGTGGGCGAGTTGGTTGGCTCGCAAGTCTCCGCCCTGGGGACGAGATTCGAGCAGATGTTTCGCACAATTGTCGAGCACTCTGTCTCAATCAGGCCAATCCATACAAGATCTCTCTAACAGAGTTAGAGAGAATGAGGACCGAGTAGCCGGGCTCTCTCAGTCCCTCTTCCAGTCTCCCCATGCCAAGCACTGGCATTCTCCAACTCCCTCCATACGACTCTCTGCCAGCTTTCTCCATGGAGAATCCATGGAGAGTAGCTGCCTACGCTCCTTTTAAGGATGGGATTGATCTCTATCCGGAGTGTGGAACTCGGAGGATTGAGGACTTCGAGTTTTACCCTCGTCTGACGCAGCCTTTAACATCGGTTATGCTAGGCTGACTGTAACGGCTCTGACTAGGGAAGACAAGATCTCTAGAGAGTCTGTTCTATACAGTAGGGATCATGCCCAGCGGGAATGGGTTCACTGCCTTGAGGACTGGGAGTGCACGAACACTAAGCTCCAGGCCTATAAGAGTCCTTTTACTATTTTCGCGACGGAAGAGGAGGCTTCTCTTCCGTTCGCCACGAAAATAGTAGAGAAGACCCTTCAGGCAGTCCTCAAGGATGAGCCCATGCCACAGTTGAGGGAGGCGGAGTCTACTTCTCCGCTCTTCCGGCTTTCGGAGAATTGTGGGAGAAAACTTGCCAGCTACGTTCACGCTTGGTAAGCTCAAACCGGACTGCGCCATGGACCAGTTCGGCGAGAAGCTGCCAAGGCTGCCTGATTCCCTAATTCAGGCAGAGTTTGATGCGCGAACCAGGTTTGGCAGGTCCCTCAATTCTCTTATAATAACAGAAATGGCTGCTCTCTCATATGCGACGGAACCGCTGTTTAAGATCTTGGCAAAATCTCAGTTTCAGACGGTCCTAACAGATGCTTTCGACTTCTTCCAAGACTAGGAGGAATTGCCGAAAGCACGTTCTGCAGAGTACTATTAGGCACGAGCCTAATAGACTCTTGGCTTCTAGCATGTGGGGATCGGATCTCTCCCAGAGTCCGCTGTTAATGAAGTGCACCACGAGGCTGCTAGGCTCAACCAGAGCCTTAGAGCTAGGTGGGTATTTCGTCAAAGAGGAAACAAGAATCCGTCCCCACTGCTGGTAAGAAACCGAAGAAGGCTGGTAAGAGGTTCCAGCCGTATCAGAAACACCAGCAACAGCAGCAATTTGTGCAGGCCGTCCCGGTTACCCAACAGGGACAACCTGCTAGTTCGAAACAGAACCAGCCCATCCTCCTGTTGTCTCCTCAATCACAGCCGTCGACCTCCTACGCAATCTCGCCGGCCTTCAACCCTACATTTGAGGCTCAAGGCTACAAACAACCGAGAGGTAGGCGAGAGGTTACTTTCGCCAGCGGGCGCAGGAAGGGCGACAAAGGAGCAGGCAGTTCAGAGGAGGGCGTGGTGGTCAACGCCGCCCATCAACAATGAGGCTCCCCAGGTAGGAGGGAGGCTGTTCCTCTTCCGCCACAGGTGGGGGTTCAGCAATTGGGCACAGAGCATAGTGTCCAAAGGATTGGGTTGGAGTTGGATCAAAGATCCGCCTCCAATCAAATCATTCCACCAAGTACCATCAGAGGAATGACAGATACGCGGAGGAACTCCATTCAGAAAGGAGCTATTGCGAGAGTTCAAACATCTAAAATTTCAAGGTCGCTTATTCAGCGTGCCAAAGAAAGCTCAACAAAAAGAAGGTAATCTTAGACTTGTCAAAGCTAAAACTCTTTCATTCGTTGCGACAAGTTCAAGATGCTACCCTCTCGCAAGTAAGGACTTACTTCCTGCGGGTTGGAGCCGTCCACATTGCTCCATCGATCTTACAGACGCATACTATCATATCCCTATAGCCAGGCACTTCGCCGCCCCCCATTCCTAGGATTCAGGCTGGGAAATCAGACATTCTCATTCAAAGTAATGCCCTTCGGTCTGAATGTAGCCCAGGGTATTCACGAAAATAGCAGAAGTGGTTGTACAGCAATTGAGAACTCAGGGAATCATGGTAGCAGCATACCTCGACGATTGGTTGATCTGGGCACCAACCGTCGAGGAATGTCTCGAAGCCCCACCAAAAAGGTAGTTCACTTTCTGGAACATCTGGGGTTCCAGAAAATAAACGAATCCAGACTTACCCCGGAGTCTCGTTTTCAGTGGCTGGGAATCCAATGGGATTTGTCTTCCCACAATCTGTCAATTCCAGTGGCCAAACGGAAGGAAATAGCAAAATCTGTCAGGCAATTTCTCAAATGCAAACAAACATCAAGGATGAAACCAGGAGAGAATCCTAGGGTCCCTTCAGTTGCTTCTTGGTAACCAGATATCCTCCTGAAAGCAAGGCTAAAAGATTTAAATCGAATTTGGCGATCAAGAGCAAACACCAAATCTCGAGACAAGTTGTCAGTAATCCCACAGATCCTCCGCAATCAACTCCGTCCATGGTCAAAAGTAAAGAACTTAGCCAAGAAGGTACCCCTTCAATATCCCCTTCCAGTGTTAACCATTCACACGGATGCCTCCCTGTCCGGGTGGGGGGGTATACTCTCAGTTCAAACAGGTTCAGGGGACTTGGTCAGTTCAATTTCGCCAGCTTCACATAAACGTTCTGGAAGCAATGGCAGTATTTCTTACCTTGAAGAGACTGCTTCCCCCGAAGAAGTCTCATCTAAGGCTAGTAGTTTTGGACAGTGCAGTGGTAGTTCATTGCATCAACAGGGGAGGGTCCAAATCCAAGTATGTGAATCATGTCATGATAGCCATCTTTGCTCTAGCAAACACAAATGGCATCTGTCTGCCACTCACCTGGCAGGGTAAGAAATGTGATAGCAGACGCTCTGTCCCGGTCAGTTCCTCTGGAATCAGAATGGTCTCTAGACGACGGGTCATTCCCAAGGGATAAGGCCTGAGGTTCCCCAGGTCTCCAAGTGGATCTCTTCGCCTCACAAGCGACCACAAGCTCCCTTGCTATGATGGCCCCCCAACCTGGACCCTCTGGCTTATGCCACGGACGCCCTGTCGTTGGATTGGAATCATGGGAGGAAAATTTATGTTTTCCTCCAGTGAATCTTCTCTTGAAAGTCCTAAGCAAACTAAGGTCTTTCAAAGGGATAGTAGCTCTGATTGCACCGGACTGGGCCCAAGAGCAACTGGTATCCTCTTCTTCTGGAATTGGGCTCCGACCTCAACGGATCCCCAATCCCAAGCTATCACAATCAGTACAAATGAGGACTGTGTTCGCTTCCTCAGGAATTGCTCCAGACCCTAACTTTATGGACTTCATGAAGTTTGCGGCTATAAAGATGCTAATATTGATCCACAGATATCTCTTCCTAGAATCAGATAAGAGAGAGTCAACCATTAGACAATATGACTCAGCTGTTAAAAAATTAGCATCTTTCTTGAAAGAATCGAACACTACAACCATGACAGTTAATCTAGCTATATCCTTATTCAGATCCTTGTTTGAAAAAGGTTTAGCAGCTAGCACTATTACCACTCATAAATCGGCTTTGAAGAAGATCTTTCAAGTAGGTTTTCAGATAGATCTGACTGAATCTTTATTTCACGTCTATCCCTAAAGCCTGTGCTAGACTTAGACCTTCTCAAAGGCCTACTGCAGTTTCATGGTTCTTAAATGATGTCCTCAAACTAGCTTCAGATACTGACAACTCGTCTTGTACATTCATAATGCTCCTGAGAAAGACATTATTCTTATTAAGCCTAGCTTCAGGAGCTAGAATTTCAGAACTGTCGGCTCTATCCAGGGATGCGGGTCATGTGGAAGTTCCTCCCATCAAGGAGAAGTTCTACTTGCTCCGGAATCGTAGCTTTTTAGCCAAAAATGAGGATCCTCTTGCAAGGTGGGCCCCTTGGAAAGTTATCCCACTTCCCCAGGATCCTTCTCTCTGCCCAGTATCAACTCTTAGAGCCTTTCTATCTCGTACTTCATCAAGATCCTCAGGTGCTCTCTTCATGAGAGAAAAAGGTGGTACTTTGTCAGTAAAAGGTATTAGGCAACAAATCCTTTACTTCATTAAACAAGCCAATCCTGATTCATTCCCAAAAGCACATGATATCAGGGGAGTAGACCACCTCAATTAATTACTTTCAACATATGAACTTGAGGATCTTAAAAAGTATACTGGATGGAAATCTCCGACAGTCTTTAAACGTCATTATCTAAAGTCCTTGGAATCTTTAAAATTTTCAGCAGTAGCAGCGGGAAACATGTTCCCCTGATACTGTATAGTAGTCGTAGTATAGATCCAGGTCTCCTTTCTACCTACATCATCCAACATGCCTCACCCTATCGCCATGCTACTCGGATATCCTAGCCTTAGCCGCTGAATCATATAGTGGATTGTCCCTTATTTTTTTTGCTAGGGACATCCACACTTGTACTGATAGTGTACTTCAGTGTACCTACCCTTATTTTTATGCTAGGGTAGGACACAATGTGTTTGTATATTTTGTAAATATTTTCAAGTAAATCCCTTTTGTTTATATTACACTGCATCTTGTAATTTACTGTGATTACTGTTTTTAAGTACTTAGATTACTAATGTTCTGTTATTTTACGTGTTTAGTATAAGTTAGTTTAAGTACTTAGTTTGTATGCTGTAATTGATTTACTTATATTATATCCATCATTTTACAACTGCTTTTTCATTTGTTCCTTTTTTCCCATCTTGTCTGTTTCTCTGGTAACTCTTTATTTTCATAGGCCGACACGAGCTTGAGCCCAGAAAAGGGATTTTTGACGAAGGAAAAATCTATTTCTGGGTGATTGGCTTGTCGCCCTATGAAACCCACCCTATATGTTGTCCCCCCCCATGCAGGACAAGATGTTTTTAGATTAAGGATGTCCGCTAGGGGCGCTGCTGTCCGTGGCGTCCTCTAGTAGTAGTAGTAGCGGCTGCATCGCCCGTTGTATCAGCTCTCTCTTAAGGGGTTCTGATTGGAAGTTCTAATTGGTGAATGTCTCGTGGTAGTGATTCCCACTCGCCCCTATTACCATACCGACACTTCTTTTTAAGAGTGAGCGAGTCAGTTTTACTGACATTTTCTTAATTTTGTTTTTCTCTGGTAATTTTAGATTAATTTTACCTAGAAAGAATGATATTAAGGATCCTTTCATAGGGCGACACGAGCCAATCACCCAGAAATAGATTTTTCCTTCGTCAAATCCATCTATTTCATCCATCTTTTTTCAACACCATTGAATATATAGTGACCCCTCCAAATTTTCAACATGACTTCAGTCACAAGACTAAAATAACAAGTGTTCTGTTTTGTTAATTACTTTATAGCTGAATAATCTGCAGAATATTTATTGTATTGCAAGTGAAGTGAACTGGATATTCCATCTTGAAAGGCGAGTGAATGAATGAGAACAACCAATGTTAAAAAATGCCATCGAATATATAGTGACCCCTCCAAATTAACAACATGACTTCATAGTCACAAGACTAAAATAACAAGTGTTCTGTTTTAGTAATTACTTTATAGGTGTGAATAATCTGCAGAGAATATTTATTGCACTGCAAGTGAAGTGAACTAGATATTCCATCTTGAAAGGTGAGTGAATGAGTGAGAACAGCCAATGTTAAAACGAAGTAAATTAATGAATGTTATATATGAGTCCGTCGAGACAGAAAATCAAAAAAGCTCAAATTGTTCTTAATGATCACAGCTACCATTGAGATCAGATTTCTTCTCTAGTCTTTGATTGTTATTATCATTGCAACCATTCATACTTTGTCATCATTAGTGTTAAAGGATAATGTCTTACTAAGAATATACGATTTTTGTCGTCCAGCTTTGCCTGATATAAAAAAAAAAGATTGTATTTTAAGTAAGGAAAAACATAATGTGGGTAATACAATTTGCCCATCATGGAAAGCCACTCTTTAAAACAGTCCGCGCAGAGGTCCCAAGCAGGATCTTAACCCAGTTTATTATTAGGATTAAGTGGATTATTATGGATTATTCTGATTATCCTACTCCCTCTCAGTTGTCTAGATGCTGTTTTGCTTATTAGATTTACTATCTCTTTACAGTTATCTCCTCTGTGATTTTTATCTCTCTATCGTCAATCATTGATGCGGACTGCACATCAGATCAGTCACTTTTTTTTATTTAATTAATTTTTTTTTTACCAACAGATGGCTGTACTGGAGTTTTCTTCAACATCATAATTTTTTTTGTTTGCTGAATATCAAAATTTTAGTAACTTCTTAGCAGTATGAACACATTCTCTTTTTCAATTTGCCATAAAATATTGACATCAATTTGATATGGGGTCCGCATGGGTTACAAATTCTTAGACCACCTTAGAAATAATCAAACTCCCCAGATTTGTGTTCATATGTTTTGCATAATTTTGCTGATGGGGTTGGGTGGAGAGGGAAACAAAAAAAATATATTACAAACTAAATTGGTGTTGGGATGTAATTTTCTTGTAACTCAAATACCATTTAATTATGAAATTTTAATTTCTAACTCTTGGTCTATAGTAGAGACGGGTTTTAGATTACCTAAGCATCCGGAACCTCATTCATTCAGCTTCCGGGTGTCCCCACGTTTTTCAAAATCGACAAGTGACATAATTTCAACTTAATAAGGCTATTCATCTCTGTAGCTGTTTGTAATGGTTTCAGTGATAGCTAAAGTAAAATTAATTGTTACATTTTTATATATACACATACGTACATTCATACTCACTTGTATATATGTGAATGCATACTATGTATATTCTTTGAGTATTATTTATTATATGTGTATGTATATATACTGCAAATGTTCACATGAGAAATAGTGTCTGGGACCATTTCCAAAAAAAATTGTATGTTCAGTGGATTATACTTTCATCCATATCTTCTACAGATCGAGAATGTAACTTCGTTTGTAACCTTTTGTGTCTTATTTGATGTATTTTGTATTTTTGATGTATTTTGTATTTTAACCCCTGAATGAGGATGACAGAGAGGGAGAATTTTAAAAAAAGCTGTGCTTTTTTATAGGTTTATCTTAAAATATCTATACATATATATATATATGAATAATATATACATACACCATTCAAAATCGTTGTGTATATAATACGATTTTGTTATTTCATAAGAGAATTTATAAACTTTTAGGAATGAGGTGACGCATATGACTAAATAGCGCCAGGGAATTAGGAATGGCAGCCTGTTAAGATTAGACTTTCCTCATTCCTTAACGAAGAGATTTGTCTGTTTTGACTTTTGGCAGAGATGTATTCAGTTCAGAATAGGTGTTGATAAATTGATATACGAGATGTCAAAGATTTATTATAGATATATTTGTGATTGGGTGGTATATCAGAGTTGACTGACAGGTATATTACAGGTATAATTATAAACTAGGCCAAGGAAAATGTTATGATCAATGGTAAAGTGTCCTTTTACAAGTATTATTAAGTATTGTTGTCATTTTAATTTTAACTTTTTTAATAATTTTTCTGCATTGATGCATCTGCGTAGCTTGATATCCAGAGAAATTTAATGATTCCGTATTTTACTCTTAACAGGATGATTGAAATTCAGATGAAATAAGTTTTTAAAACATTTCTGAGAATCAGTTGACGAAAGTGAAATATTAAAATATTGATTTTGAAGAGTTATAATAAACATTAAAATTTTCCTATAAAAAATTATGAGATTACAAACTTCCAGAAAAATAAACCATGTATTAATATGGTTTTGTAGTGACATGTGCTTTACCTGGGATCAGCTTTCTCCTTGAAGCAAGAGCAAAAATGAATATGAGGTGTATGACCAGAGTAGCTTGCAAATATTTATATACAGGCCCACTTAATGGGGGAAATGCAGTCATTAGGAAACTCTTTGCAGAAATTAAAAACAAACGTGATTAGAAACAGTTTTTCAAAGACACCGATAATCAGCAAGGGTAAATTTGTTTTATGGTGCTGTTAGTATTACTCGGACGGGAATTTATATAAAATTGAATGCTTTGAGGAATTGTTAAATTTTTTTTACATATCCCAGAATAAAGCACTTAATGAACCTTACACGTATCTCATCCATTGCATATCCTTGGCAGCACAAAGGTGAAAAGCGAGCTTAAAAGATAGACATCGTTTAAAAATGTAATGTTATCAATGCAGTTTACATTCTTATAATCCTATTCTGTTAGATATCAAGCACATCTTTTAACTGTAATTTTAATAAATATCTTGGTTTAAAATATCGTTTGAGCAAGTTGCAGTAATTACAATTTTGGTTTATAATAACAGAAAGCACATTTGATTAGCTCATTCTTTCTTTATGCTCTTTGAGGTCCTGTGAAAGTGTTCGTCAGAATTTAATCTAATGATTTTTATATGCATGTATGTATGTATGAGTTATGTGTATATACCGCTATTGATATATATACATCCATATATATGCCTGCTTGCATCTAAGTATACATGTATTATAAACAAGTTTAATTATATATATATATATATATATATATATATATATATATATATATATATATATAATATATATATATATATATATATACATACATACATACATAACATACATACATATACTTATTTATGAATGATCCTGTGTAAAATGGTACTAAGGGTACATTTAGAAATGTAATGACATGTATATAAGAGCTCCCCCTACACCTCATAAATACCATGAAAATTGTACTATTTTATTTTCATATAGTTCAGTTATATCTCATTCCCAAAGTTGCATTCCTCCTTATCCTAAACCACCCCCTTCCTCCCCTATCTGATGATTCAATCCTTCCAGTGAACTACTATGAATTTTTATTGTATAATTGTCAGTTTTGTTTTGTGTGAGGTTCTAGGCATATTTTTACCTGCAGTTTCTGTATTCTTTTGATCTGTTTTGGCATCTATTGATTGTTAGCACCTCCATAGACTTTTCTTTATAAAAAGTTTGCCCCGAAGGATGTGTTCTTCCATCCCAGCTGAGCACACTTAATGATGCAACACAACCCTACCCTTATTGTTGTCGATGGAGTTGCCTATTAGTAAATATTACAACACAATACGCACAGTTTACCTCTGGTTGAATGCTCTAACGTAATCATTAAGAGAATATGAGGGTTGTTCTATCCTAGTCTTTGGGATTTTATCTCTTGAAGTGCATTATTAATAATAACTGTTAATCCCACGTGGAGATTTGAATGATGAATTTAATCCACTATCTTGTCCCCAGTGACGTGTGAAGTCACTTATCATATGGCAGTTTTCTATGTTTATATTACGAAATGTTTTTTGTTTAATGCTATTTGTTTTTTGTTGATTTAGTGTGACTTTTATACATATTCTCCGCGCTCATTGAATGAAACAATTTTCCAACTACTCAAAAGCCTTGGTATTATTCAGTGGCTTTAATTTAAAATATTTTGTTTGCAATGTGACTTGTTTCTTGCTTAGTTTTGTGACTATCCTTGTGAATACCATCAAACAGTCTTTAAGAGCGTCATATTTTTTACAAAGGGAACTTCATGTGTGATTCTGTTTGTTAATAATGTACTTTTTCTACAATTATGTGTATTTATTATTATTATTATTATTATTCGTGGAGGCTTCCTTTATCTCCTTGTGGGAGAATTATATCTTCCATTGCCAGAGTAAGTCAGATTTTTTGTAGACTAAACAAGTTGTCGTACTGACAGGGTATCACTGTGTCCATAGCAAATAGATAGAATTATGTAAACAAAAGATATTAGTATGAAATTGTTTTACCAATGAATATTTCCAGTCTCACATGTAAAATGAACAGACACCGTGACTGTCCTGCGAGTACCTCATTCTTCTTTGGCATTTAGTGATCTGTTTGATGTTTAGACCAGGTTCTTTTCAGCCTTTTCACTTGCCATATATTGTTCCCACGAGTATAGTTTTTCTTTTTTGTTTTAATGACATTTGATTTCGCAAAATTCCAGTACAATTAAGAAGAAAAAAGTTATGACTTGAATGATGGTACCAAGATCAGGATTAGTTTTTAAATCACAATCACTCCTAAAGCGATTTTTAAATGCTGGTGTATTTTTATAAATAATTTACTAAAATAAAATAGAAGATAAAATATGTAACTAGTTAATCCGTTAGATATTTTCTTTGGCAAACATTTCTGGCCTTAGACTACCTAACTTGGCCAACATTGTACTTGCCAAAGACACTCAAACCAACGATCCTTTGGACGAATGAAAGAGTTTAGCAGCATCAACCATCGCTCTCTTGATTGGTTGAAGTCTGATGTGCCTTAGCCAATCACATGCAAGCTGATCTGTAACTGGCTGAGGCTTGGTTTCGACCAATCACAAAAAGTGGAGAGATCAAGAAAAAAATGCCCTGTTGCCAAATCTCTTCCGCGTCCCTCCAAGCGGTTGTTGACGTCATCTCTATATATATTTTATGGCTTCGGATGATCTTGTTAAATGATTATGATTAATCTCTGAAACTCCCTTGTTATCAAAAAAGCCAGATTGTGGGACCTTTGCGCGGTATGACCTAACAATAACCCAGCAGTTCTTTTGTACGTACTAATAGATCTGTACATAGGGCAAAATATAAATGTTGTTAATAGGACAGTTGCGAAATAAAGAGAAATTTTAACAGATTCTTGGTGTTTTGGATCACCTGCTTAAATGTACACTGACTGCCCTAGAAGTACTTTTGGTGAATTTCAGTTCATCAGTAATGCTGTGCCAAGTAGGTGTTCCAACAGGGATATAGATCAATGCTTTTTATATTTTTATATGTATTATGTATGAGTAGTATTCATCAATGCAAGTACCTGAACTTGATAAGGTAGTCAACGGGTGGTGAGTAAGGCCTTTGCTCTTGTATCTTCAACCCTTGGTTTCTTTGCAATTGCATCAGATTCTCTTGACCACATACCATTATACCAGGATGGTCTTTCATGTAATAGCCCCTTATACCACTCTTAGGTGGTATTTTATTAGCCTATACTTTTCTGAAACTTAGATAGGTGTCCTTTCCATTGTAGAAGAAGCTGTGATTGATAGCACTAAGGCATTCTACGTGGTTGAAAGGAGGTTGTGTAATTGGTTGCTGGATAACAAACTCCTGATCAAAAAATAGGAACATTAACTGGATCCAAAACACTACATGTGTAAGTGACTCCGTCGTACTTACAAACGAGTCACAATGTTGTACTTTTGGTTTGCATTAGCAAACTTCAGTTGGTATGGCTCACTCTATTCTCCGTTGAACTCTGAAAGATATTCTCTTGATTTTACTTCTTTCCTAAGTAGAATGCAGAGTTTCTGAATAGATGTTTGGACTACAAGAAGCAGAGGAAGTCCGAGATACAATTCGTTTACAAAAGCATAAGCAAGTAAAACCTGCTCAATATACAGACATATGAACTAACATACTTATCTAGGTTAGTCACGTATGCCTTGACATCTCATGGGAGTCAAATGGTTCCCAGGAAGGCATTGTTGATTTGTTTATGTCCGACATAGATACTACTTATTCAAGGCGTTCACACACTTGGATTTTTAGACAATCTTTCCTGCATGACCTCCTTGGCCTATGGCCTGATTCATGTTGCATGCATTACTCTACAGAATGTTTACATACATTCTTATTTTTAATGTAAACACTTACATTACTGCTCGGTCCTGAATCAAACAAAGGTAGGAAATATTGCCTCACCACATGATGTGTAATAGTGTGATTTTAGATATAAATACACAGGTTATGGTAATTATAGAACTACCAACAGAATGTTTAAGGAAATGATATTTAACTGGTTATATGTAAAAATCAGACATAAATGTAAAATGAATATAAGTAAAAAAAAAATACATGGAGTATACAGATACAGATCCACGTATCAGACATATGCAAATGATATGATCCTAAATACTAAGGATTATATGTGATATATATTTATACATTTGTATAATACCAGTCATGAAGATACATATTCAACAAAAATACAAGCGTGTTTCTGATGGTTACATGACACAAAGATTATATGTTAAAAATCATATTTTGATCAAAATTAATGGTACCAAAATGTGATAATATATAAGGTAACAGGTTGATTATAGGTGCTACCTGATATACACATGCATGCATACATTGATTCAAGTTATTCATTGAAATAAATGTGATTAAGATATGTGCACTTTATATAGGTTCCTAGTGCATACACGCACAGATAAAGTGGTTCATTGTTTAACTTTTATATGCTTCAAATAAGTGCGCTGATAGACATATTGTATAGATTAGTTTGCATTGATTATTTTTAAGATACTGATACTTTTACATATGGAATGCTTTGTCGGGAGGTTTCTACTACACAGTTAGCCAGTGTCTTATACAACTTTTCGCGCATTTCACAGTTCCAAACAACTTCCTTGAGTTAAGGGAAATGGCCAGTTTCAGATGACCCTAACTTTAAATGCCTTAAGGGCATAAGGAAGATTGTCTGGACGGTCTCTGACGTTCTGTTGATGAGCCACCCTTCTTCTCTTCATCTTACGCCAAGCGAATACATTCATGGTGACCAGAATCACCACCGTCACCAGGGTCACAGCTAACAAAATGTAGAAACGAAGATCCTCTTCAACGCTGTAAGCGGGGGAAGTATGGTCCATGGTAGCCAAACACATCAGCTGCTGGGCTACCTTTTGATTGTAAGGCAAAGGGAGTGCAGGGATATGGGTATTACCCCAGGAGAAATTCGCAAAATAAGCTCTCTCCCTTATGATGGTGCTTATTCCATGAACGGTGTAGTTGGTCATTGCTCCACTGCAGCCATCCGCAGCGACGAACAGTCATGAAGATGCAACTGATCCATCTGGGCATGCGACTTTAAATTCTTCAACAGTGAATCTCAGCCAGGTCCCATTATTCAGCCTGTAAGCGAACTTATACTTGTCAAAAGGGTAAAGTCGATCCAGGCAGCGATCTTGTGTGCGGAAAAAAAGAACCATTAAGGGCTAGGCCTAACTCGCATGAACCCTCGGATATATTGTGGAATTTAAAGGAGTCAGCCATGCAAACCTTATTACCCATGGCATTGTAACAATGAACGAACAGGTCTAGGTCTCTGACGACCGTAAAAGTTTCCTTATTAGGGGAAATTAATACGTAGCCAGACAAATTCGATATTACTGGTAATGAGCTATTTGACATATAAGTAGGAAACGGAGCTATTTTGTAAGATTTCCATGCATCAGAAAAATCGAAGGGGACATTAATCATAATTTTGTAATTTTCCACGCTTACTGAGATTAAGCTATAATAGAATTCAATCTTATGTGCTTCTAACATAGGAGTATAACCAAGTTTCTCACATGCATTTTCTAAAGTTAATGTTAAGTCTTTGATTGGCAAAAGATGCAGTGAAAGGACTCCCTTTGTAGCTAGAGTGGTCGCTTTCACGTAGTCTTTGGATTTTTCAATAAAATGTGAAATCTTCATATGGATATGATCCACCTTCGAACTGTAATATGCTAAAGTTTCAAGCAAGTATTGCACATCCATGATCTGATTTATATTACTGGAATGTTCGTTCACCAATGTCATAAGTGGATTTATTGACTTAATTGTTTGTGAAGTTTGGAGAAAAATAATTCATGTTGATGTTGTAAAAATTCAATCCTCTTATTCTGATCGTTAATTTTAATATGATTGGAAATTCCAAGACCTAAGCTTGCTAAGAATCCAAATATATTAAGTGCAGCAAAGAAAAATGAGTTACGCCTTTCTACATTATTGTGTCTGACGGTCCACATGAGATCGCGAGCTAAGTATTCTGATTCAGCTGTCTTGTTTTGCAAATCATAAAACAACATTTCAGCGGTACCCAATGTCTGAGAAAGCAGATTCTCTGGGTTAAAAGGAAAATACCGCTTGTGCAATTGATTCTGTGACTCAGCAAATCGCGTTAAGTCGCTTTTAAGATTAATGACAATCATTTTCTGGCAAGAAAATTGCTTGCAAATCAACTTCAAGAATTACATTGCTCGGTTCTTTCAATGATTGAGCAATGAGTAAATTGGATATCCCTTGTTTTGGAACTCGTCCCACATGAGAAAAATGCCTGAACAAACAGTACCAATCCGAACAATATAAGCTTCATGTTGGAAACCTGCAAATAGTGAATTATCTGCAAATAGTGAATTATATGTAATTACTCATGTTAAATTATTTGTGGGCGTAAGGATGTGGAAAGGCGTCGTAGCGGGAGTGCCATAAAGCGCTTCATGTGGCGACATTTTTATAGATACGTGATATGAATGATTAAGAGTGCTTAGATCCGCGGGGATGGCAATATCCCAATTGGGATCCATTCCCCCCAGTGTAACTCGTAGGACATTTAACACTTTCCTATTTACCCTTTCCACCAATCCGTTTGACTCTGGGTGATAAATCATGGTATTGATTTTCTTAATGCAAAGGAATTCGCACAACGAGTTAAGGAAATGATTATTGAATTCTCCACCAGAGTCAGAGATTGTCATGTGTGGAATTCCGTGTTTACAGATGTAGCACTCGTAGAATTTCCTAGTGCATTCAATTGTGGTTTTTGTTTTTAGTGCTATTAATTTTGTGTATCTGGTCAAGCCATCAATTGACACTAAGAAGCGCTTATTTCCTCTGTCAGACTCATAAAACCCTGTTAATAAATCTAAGTGTACTCTTTCAAAGGGTTGACTTGGCACTGGGTAGGCCCCTAGGCTGACAGGTGTCATAGTGTGCCCTTTGTTTTCATGACAAATGTGACAATTAGCTATGTGTTTTTTTTATATCTGTAAGCATTTTAGACCAGTAGATTAGTGATTTGGCTTTCTGTGACATGATAGAGAACCCGGGATGACCATGTAAGGGATTGGAATGCAACCAGTTTAGAATGATTGGTATAAGAGAGATTGGTACTACTA
The DNA here is from genome assembly GCF_015104395.2 of Macrobrachium nipponense. NCBI lineage: Eukaryota > Metazoa > Arthropoda > Malacostraca > Decapoda > Palaemonidae > Macrobrachium > Macrobrachium nipponense. Next base: position 32,334,436 of record NC_061089.1, read on the forward strand.
CCTGGTCGTTAGTCACCTGTGGTGTGCTTCGGGTTTTCCTCGTCACAGACCTACACTGAATACTTTAAATATTCTTTTTCTTTAGGATTTCCGTTCAAAGCATCTATTATTTTACTTAACTGCTGATCTTTCCTTTGTTCAGTCTGTACCAGTTCAGCGCTCCAACCCGGGTCTTCAATGTGTGCGATCGTTTGGATTAGTGAATTTTCTTGTTCAGATACTGTTTTAACAATGGGCACGGATGTTGATATATCTTCTAGTTCAGCTAATGGTTCCATACATGATGGCGCAGGGTTGCGTGATAATGCGTCAGCAATGATATTCGCTTTCCCAGGTAGGTATGCTATCTTTGCTACAAAGTCTTGAATGATCATATGCCACAGAGTTCTTTTGGGACTGTCTATTACTGCATATTTCCTTTCAGAGGGCTTCAGTTTAGTGAATAAAAAGCTATAAGGAAGATCTGTTTATCATATTGCTGAAGTAGTACCCCTCCTACCCCTTGGTCTGAGGCGTCAGTTGCGATAAAGAATTCCTTACTGAAATCAGGTTATTTTAAGATAGGTGAACTGCACAATTTCTCTTTCAAGGTATTGAACGCCTGTTGATGCGTTTCAGACCATATAAGATCTACACCCTTCTTTGTAAGGTCCGTTAAAGGAGCTGCTATGATTGAATAGTTGCACACAAACCTTCTATAGTAACCGGAACACCCCTTTATGTTAGTAGGTACTGGAAAGTTATGGATAGCTGACAATCCAAACAATTGCTTTGCCTCCTAAGTGAACCCTCTAACTCTGCAGAGAGGTTTTCAACAGAATGGTGGTGGTTACTTCCTCAAGATCATTATGAGGCTTACCACAAATCCAGAGAAGCGCCTCAGCGGCGTGGTTGGTATGGTATTAGCATCCCACCACGGTGGTCGCGGGTTCGATCTCGACCATTCCATTGAGGAGTGAGAGATGTGTATTTCTGGTGATAGAAGTTCACTCTCAACGTGGTTCGGAAGTCACGTAAAGCCGTTGGTCCTGTTGCTGAATAATCACTGGTTCCATGCAATGTAAAAAAAGCACCATACAACTACAAATCCAGAGATCTATAGCAGCACTGCAGTTGTGTTACTAATAGAAGATAAGGACATCCAGAAAATCCCCAATTCCCAAAGACAAAAGCTGGATTTCCCAAGGAAGGGACTGATGCATCAGTAGTGGCAAGTGAGTGAATGCCTCTGCCATTGTGCTCAGTTACCATCAAGTATAGTAAGAAGGGCAGCTGTTTTGGGGTCTCAACTCTGTTAAGACAGCAACTACCAGATCTTGTCTGCCTTCTCTAGTGAGGTCTTCTGTTTTGGGACAGGATTGGGAATGGACGAAGGAGCAGAATACTGCTGTGGGATCCCTTTGGTTGAATAACAGGCAGCTACTACAGACCTGAGAAAAGGGATTTTGATGAAGGAAAAATCTATTTCTGGGGAGAGACCTGTGTCGCCCGGTGAAAAGGATCCTGCTATCCACTTTTCTAGTATAAATAGGTTCTAAATATACCAGAGAAAAAAGCTAGCATGGTATGCTGAGGTTACTACCCTCGCGCAAGCACCCTAAGGGTGTCGGGTATAAAGTACAAGGCGAGCGGAAGCCACTATTCACAGGTCTCCTGCCAACTAGAGGTTTCCTTTCCAATAAACCTCTCATGGGGGGAGCCGACCCAACGGCTACTATTTCCCCCTCTCTCTCGCTACTACTACTACTACCCGACCCCAGCGCCATCTGCAATCCTGAAATTTTTTAGACATTTTGGCTTGGATTGGTGTAGGGGTAGGGAAGTCAATTAGAAGGGCTGGGTTTCACCGGGCAACACAGGTCTCTCCCCAGAAATAGATTTTTCCTTCGTCAAAATCCCTTTTCTGGGTCGACCTGTGTTCGCCGGTGAAAAGTTACCAGAGAATGCCCATCCAAGCCTACTAGATACCAAGTAATCTTATAAGGAGGAGTTAAATGAAACCTGGTTCATTTTAGCTTAAATTTACTAACTTAACATATGACAAAATATATAATTAAACTTAAGCTTACTTAAAGACTACTTATGCTAAGACTTAAACTTATGGCTTAGAATTAGAAATAACCTAAAGGTATCATAATTTGACAGTGCATCCTGTAAGGAATTTATCACATTTCAGAATATGTACAGTCCGGTCTATAAAAACAATCCAGAACACAATATTTCATATACAACGTTAGCGGCAGGATGACGCCCAGGTCCTCTCAACCCAGAGGAGAGAGGTGTAGTGGAGAGTACGGGCGAGGCAGGTAGAAAGGAGAATGTATTAGGGAGGAGAAAGGGGTAGAAGGAGGTTGATAGGATTTATTATTCAGGGGAGACTATGCTCCCTGCAGCAACTGCTGGGAATTTAAGGGCTTCTAAATTTTTCGAATAGTGGCGCTTGAAGACTACTGGAGATTTCCAACCTGTATATTTCTTTAGATCCTCAATATTCATATTTTGAAAATAATTAATGGAAGTAGCCACCGCCCGGATGTCATGGACATGTGGGATGGAATTCGGGTTGGGTTGTTTAATGAAGTAAGAGTATTTGCTGTCTGATACCTTTAACAGAGATTGTGCCACCTTTTTCTCTAATAAAAAGAGGACCTGACAATGTTGTGGAGGTTCTAGCTTGAAAGGATTTAAGGGTAGTGACAGGGCACAATGATGTGTCCTGTGACAATGGAATGATTTTCCATGGAGTCCATCTATTTTGTGGGTCCTCATTCTTAGCGAAGAAGCTCCGGTCTGGGGATAGTAGTACTTCCCCTGACGGGAGGAAATTTATGTTGTCTGGATTTCTTGAGAGAGCTGAAAGTTCAGATATTCTGGCACCTGAGGCCATAGCCATTAAGAATAAAGTTTTTCTTAGGAGGGTTATGTATGAGCATGATTCATTAATAGTGTCTGACGCCAATTTAAGTACATCATTCAAGAACCAAGTGACCTTTTGTAGGCGGACCGTTGGTCTTAGGCGTGCGCATGCTCTCGGAATGGAAGAGAAGTATGCATCTGACAAGTTAATATTGAAGCCGACTTGGAAAATTTTCTTCAAGGCTGACTTGATTGTTGTAATAGTACTGGCGGCTAGGCCTTTCTCAAATAGAGTTCTAAAGAACGAGATTGCCAGATTTGTGGTCATTTTGTGGGCTCCCGATTCATTTAGGAACTTAGCCAATTTTTTAACAGCCGAATCGTATTGCCTGAGAGTTTAATCTCTTTTATCTGATTCTATAAATACAATGTTACATGGATCAATACTAGCGACTTTTTGGGCTGCAAACTTCATGAAGTCCATGAAGTTAGGGCTTTCAGAATTCTTGAGGAAGCTGACACACTTTGAGTTTGTACTATCTGTGTCAATTCCGGGCAAGGGATCTGTTTGGGCTGGAGATTCAGCTCTAGGAGGAGCGGAAACAAGTTGCTTTTCGGCCAATTGGGAGCCACTAATGCTACTTGTCCTGTGCAAGACTTTCATCAGAAGATTCACTGGAGGGAACAGATAAATCTTCTGCCACTTGTTCCAATTTATTGACATCGCATCTGTGGCATAGGCTAGAGAGTTCAGGTTGGGAGCCACATAGCATGGTAGCTTGTGGTTGGATTCTGTTGTGAATAAGTCCACTTGAAGGCCCGGGACTTGATTGTAAATCCATTGGAATGAATTCTTGTCCAGGGACCACTCTGATTCTAGTGGAGTAGTCCTGGAAAGACCGTCCGGGATGACATTCCTGACTCCTGCCAGATGGGTTGTTTACAGGTGCCAATGATTCTTCGCTGCCAAAGCAAATATTGCAATCAGCATGTGATTCAATTTGCTTGACCTGGAACCTCCTCTGTTCATGCAATGTACCACCACTAGGCTGTCTGAGACTATCCTCACATGGCTGTTCCTGGCCGGAGTTAGTCACTTTAAGGTTAGGAGGACTGCCATAGCTTCTAGCACATTGATATGGAACTGGCGGAACGTATTCGACCATATCCCTTGAACCTTCTTGTGCTGAGAGCATCCCCCCCAGCCACTCAGTGACGCGTCTGTATGAATTGTCAAAGACGGCGGAGGGAATTGCAGTGGTACTGCCTTGGTTAGGTTCTTGTGCTTCGTCCAAGGGCGAAGCCTCTTTGCTAGTATGGGTGGAATTGCTGAGATTTTGTCCCTGAGATTGTTGTTGGCTCTCTTCATCCAGACTCGATTGATATCTTTCAATCTGGCTTTTAGTAGGACGTCTGTTATTGATGCAAATTGTAGTGAACCGAGGATTCTCTCTTGGGTACGACAAGAGGCCTTTTTGTTCCTGAGAAACTGTCTTGTAGCCGCTGCTATCTCTGGCCTTCCTGGGTGGAAGGGATAGCTCGTGTTTTTCAAGGTCCCATTGGATTCCCAACCATTGAAAGTGGGAAGCCGGTTCCAGCCGAGATTTCTCCTTGTTTATTTGAAAACCCAAAGACTCCAAGAGTTCTATTACTTTGGCTGTCGACCTGCGGCATTCCTCGATGCTGGCTGCCCAAATGAGCCAGTCATCTAGGTAGGCTACTAACATTATTCCCCTGGTTCTCAGTTCTTGGACTATCATTTCTCCTAGCTTGGTGAATATTCTGGGCGCAGTATTGAGCCTGAACGGCACGACTCTGAATGAGTAAGCTTTGTTCCCTAGTCTGAAGCCTAGGTATGGAGAGAAGTTCCTTGCTATTGGAACATGAAAGTAAGCGTCTGTAAGATCTATAGAGGTGGTGACGGCATACGGAACTTGTCGCAAAGAATGTATGAATTGAGCCTTGACAAGTCCAGAATCACTCTTCTTTTGTCTGAGTCCTTCTTTGGAACCGTGAACAGACGTCCTTGAAATTTTAGTCTCCTTACTTTCTTTATGGCCTTCTTTTGTAGGAGATCCTTGGTATATTCTACCAGATCCACTGTTGGGGTCTGGAAGAAGTTTATTGGTGGTGGAGGCCCTTCCTTCTATTTCCAGCCCAGGCCCTTGGAGATTATACTGTGTGCCCATGGACTGAAGGTCCAATGATCTTGAAAGAGATATAATCTCCCTCCTAACTGCGGGCTCTCACTGGTTGGCTGCAGGTTTGTACCCTCTTCCTCCTCTGAATCCTCTACCCCTTGATCCGCTTCGTAGTCAGGAGTGGCCTCTAGCTCTACTGCTACCAGCATGCCTATTGTAGCCACGAAAGGATTCCCTGGCTTCATAGGCGGGGTTAAAGGCGGGGGAGGTCATGACGGCTCTGGAGGTTGAGGGTTGCTGGGCCGGCGGAGTCTGAAACAGAACAAACTGCTGCTGTGGCTGGGCTTTTGATGTTAAGGGTTTCCCAATTTGGGATATTGGGACTGCCTGAACTACTGTCTGAGGTCGAGAGGACTTATAGGGCATGTACCTCCTCGGCCTCTTCTTTGCCCTAGCTTGTTGTCCGGGTGCTTCAAACTTCCGTTTGAAGGGAAGTCCCCACCGGACTCGGAAGCTCTGGTTGGCTCTAGATACCTCCCTCAAGACATTGTTCACTTCTTCTTACGGAAAAAGGTTTTCCCCCCAGATTGATGCCTTTATCAACCTGTTGGGTTCATGCCTCATGGAAGCCTCCGCCAGGACATATTTCCTGCAAGCTCGTCTTGCCATGCCAAAGTCATACAGGTCTGACTGGTAAGTCTGTAATAGACTCTTTGTCAAGACCTGGAACAGCTGTTCATCCTTATAGGTTGTGGCTACCAATTCCATTGAGGTAACGGAGTTGGCAGACCTTGCCAGTCTCGTCCTAGCCTCAAACTCTGTTTTTATCAGATTCTCCGGTAGCTTGGGTAGCTTGTCGGAGAATAATGTTGAGGCACAGTCCACATCCAGTTTACCTACGGTAAACGTGGGCGGAGCTTTGTGCCAGAATTCTCTGCTGGCAGGGAGGAGAAGGGAGGTAGCCTCTGTCTCCTTTAAAGCTGCGAGAGGTTTATCCTCCGCTATGGCCTGGAGAGTTAACTCCGTCACCTTGTCGGTGCAAGGTGACGGGACTCGATCTGGTGTCACAAACATGGTGTAAGAGCCCTTGTGAGGCGTTAACCTGGTGTTAACGCACTCCCATTCGGCCATGGTGCGTGCCCAGACAGCTTGGGCTTGTTCCTTCGGGAAGATCAGAGTTTCTTTTGGGACCTTGTCCACTCTAACTAGCGCGTGTTCTGCTAGTCTGGCGAACCCGAGGAAGGGAAACTGGAGACCTTTTGGGTGGAAATCGAAGTCCTCCAATGGTCGGGTCCCGCATCCTTCAATAGTTAATTTCCCATCTACATATGGGGCATGCATAGTAGGCCGCCATGGGTTATTCTTGTGGAAGGGTGGTAGTTTGGAAGCATCCGACACTCCCATAGCAAGCGCCGGAGATCCAGAGTGGAGAAAACCGGACATCATGTCTTGCAGCGGTTTGATCTGCTTGGACATCATGTCTTGTAGTGGTTTGATCTGCTCGGCCACCATTTCTGAAACAGACTGGCCGTAGACCTCTGGTCCGGAGGTGTGTCGCAACGACTCAAACCTCTCGTCTGCTGCCTCTCTAACCTTCGTCAATAGAAGGCTAGCAAGTTCGAGGTCTAAGCCGGACTCCGTCGCCTTGGGTTTGGCGGACTTTGATCTCGATCCCTTTGAAGGGAGAGAGCCCTTGGCAGCAGGCGACTTATCATATGATGTCGACAGCCTTGGGGTCTGAGATGACTTAGTCGCCGCTGACGGAGTCGGCTTTGATCCCTTGGGCAGGGATTTCGGTCTTACAGTCTTCTCCTTGGGACGAACCGACCGTGAGCTGTCCCAGGCGGGGGTGGACTTAGAGAAGCCCCGGAAAGAAGAGGTAGAAGAAGGAGTAGGGCTAAGGAGACTACCTGCCTCACTTACCTCGCCACTTACCTGCTCTCCCAGGGCCATCGGTTCGGTGTGGATGTTGATGGCAGCCACATCTACCATCAATTCCTCCTGCTCGGATGGCGGCCGCCACACTTGGATGGACAGACGCCGAAGGGGACCCTTTGAACAGAAGAGTTCCCAGGGTGGCGTCCAAAATGTAGGGATGCCCCGACGGTGCATTCCGGCCGTACCCGGAGACCCATCTCTTCAGGTCCGCCCTGGCTGTCTGGCGGGCGTCCTCACTCGACTGTCAGGGAGGAAGGGAGAATTAATCTTCCGACATAGGGAACAGGTTGATTGAACAATATTATCATATTTGTTACAATTTTTATCATGAAGAAAAGGGAGGGGGGGTTTTAAGATGCTTACCTGATCATTCAGAAGGAACATCACCATTTCGTAGCAGATGGTGCAGGCCTCCGGGTGCCAAACCATATACGGCAGCAGTCCCTCCTCACCTACAAAGGGGACGGAGCAGTTTGCGTGGGAACGACACACTTCGTGCCCCACGGTCTCAGCAAGGGAGGCGGAACACCCTGCCGACTGGCAGCGCACCTTTTGTTATGGTAATTATTAATGAGTATCATCCCAAGGAGTGCCGGAGCTACTCCGGCGGTGGTATGGAACTTAAACTAGATAAAGTTCAAGACTTACTCATTAATAAATAACATCTAATTCACTGAATAAATTCTTATATATATCTAATTCACTGAATAAATTCTTATTTATAAAGGTTAACTGCTTGGTCTCGGACCCGCTCCTGGATTTTATGTAGGCCTGGTACTTGGGAACCAATATCCGACGGACTGTGAGGAGGACAGGCCTCAACTCTGTATGTCCGGCCGGACCGGAGGGCTACGTATGAACGTAGGCGCCTACATTATATCTCCAAGAATGAGGACTGAGCTATAGCAGGTTTAATGCAAAACTCCGGTGGCGGGTGTGAGGGTGAGTCACTCTCCGTCGGCACTGCAAGGGTCCGGAGCTGTTCACTGTATGATCCCTCAAGACTTAGCTCACCTGAAGTCTCATTTCTCCCTGTCCTAGCCACTGGCTGTGGAATAGGCGGAGGTGGCGGGTCAGGGGAAGGTAATTCCATAACTGACGTTGCCTACCTCTACTGAGGAAGGGGTAGGAGCACGGCTCTTACCCCAATTCCACTGTTAGAGGAGCCGGAAAGAGACAACGGGGCGGCGGAGCCAAATATGTACTGCCTGAAGCTATGTCCGTCATCTGGCGGGGGCCGGAGGACTATAGCTTGGAGTCGTAATATCCCTCACCCCCTCATACCCGTCCCCCTCCCTCCACTTATGTGAAACTCAAGCGGACATTCCTCACTAAGAGTACTAGTACCGCGAGTTATAACGGTTCGGCTGGGCCGAATCTAGTAGGGGGTGCGGCTAAGGGGGAAGGGGGGTGGTCGGTCGAGAACGTCTGGCTCCCTGTCCGATCAGAGGTGGCCACCTATTAGTAGTTGTGTAGGCTAACACTGTAGGGGTGGTAGTACGACTGGGTCCATGGACCGTCGTGGTTGGTACTGCAACCAGTTGGGGTGGCCACCCATTAACGGTTGTGTAGGCTACCACTGTAGGGGTGGTAGTGCAACTGGGACTATGGCCCGTCGTGGTTGGTACAGCAACCGGTTGGGGCAGCCACTCATTAGCGGTTGTGTAGGCTACCACTATAGTGGTGGTAGTGTGACTGGGCCCATGGCCTGTCGTGGTTGGTACAACAACCGATTGGGGTGGCCCTCGATCGAGAGATATAGCCTACGACTAAGGATTAAACCAAAGGAGGCTAGGCTATGACGAATGTTAACCAGACCTTTTACAGTACAGTAATACAGCATAGCATAATGAAGATAATGGATATACATCAGATTGATAATGAGGTATTATGGAAGAGTTGCAAGGGGTTCTTATATACATATATATATATTGGGAAATTAACCGATATGGATTTAACTGACTAACCGAGTTCTCTAGCGACGTGGAATGTCAGGTAAAACTTCCTCTAAGATATCATTATGCGGATAGTACTCTCAGCTAAACCTACCAAAATCGAATTTATACGATTCAGACTGGCCAGGAGGATAAATTCCGCTTGGTTGGGCTGAACTGATGGGTGGCAACTCTCCCACCTCTTCAGTGAATAATGAATAGGCATACTATTTGCATATATTTATTTTCGAAATTAATAATAATTCATGCAAATTACGTTGGTGAGAGGGAACGAGTTACTAACTCTCTCTCTCTCTCTCTCCTACTAAATAATAGACTGCGTGGTCTATCAATGATGATAATAATATTATCGTTATGTCGAGATCACTCGGACACGTTCATGAACTGGGGAGGGGGAGGGGGAGGGGAGGGGAGGGGGAGGGGGATGCGAACGCTCTTAGTCTAGTCCCCAGACTTGCCCCCGAGTATGTCGTGAACGTGTTCAATATTTCTACGACATAACAAACCAATAATAGTAAGAAAAATACATTAGAACACAGGAATTAGGTACTTTTATAAGCAAAAACCATCTGATTTATTCTTATTTAAGCTAAAACATCGTACCTAAATCCCACGCGTTCTTGCTCCTGACACCAAAATGGCGGGGGGACGCAATACTTTCTACGGGGCCGAAGGCTAATAAAGGAAGTCCCGCAACCATATAATTTATGAAAAACAGAAAATGGGGTACTCAGCTTTGGTGCGGTGGACATATCAGCTGAAGCCATCGCGAAAAAGCACTTAAATCTGCGAAAAAGTACGAGCAAGAAAAAACGCGTTGTAGTCTCACGAAATCTAAAAACAGGATTGTAGATGGCTCTCGGGTCGGGTAGTAGTAATAGTAGTAGCGAGAGAGAGGGGGAAATAGTAGCCATTGGGTTGGCCGGCTCCCCCCATGTGAGGGATTATGGAAAGGAAACCTCTAGTTGGCAGGAGACCTGTGAATAGTGGCTTCCACTCGCCTTGTACTTTATACCAGACACCCTTAGCCAAAGGCCCCACCGAATCCGTCGCGGCGCGTCACGTGCGTCCAACACGGCTACGCATTTTGTGCGTTTCGATCAACTGTCATAGTTCAAACACGAGTGGCCCCACACGGCGCATGAGCGTGCGTGGCGTCAGGTGCGTTACCGGACTAGACGCGCAAGGAACAAAACATTTTGTTTTTAGCCGCACGTGGATGTGCGTCTCCGAGCTTGGGTCCGCTTGAAGGAAGAAATTGTGGTAGACCTACAACAACCTGCATTTGAACCACCTGCCCAACTTTGAGTTATAATCAAATGTGATGATTTGTGGTTATGATAAAGGATTATAGTATTTTTTTTATTATATTCTAATGGATACATTTATGTAAATATGATATTGTTAGAATACAATAAAGTTTTGTACATACTTACCCGGCAGATATATACGATGAATGGCCCACCCAGCCTCCCCTCAGGAGACAGGTGGAAGAGAAAATCTGGTTCTAGAACGGGAATGGTTCCTATTCCTGCCACCCAGCGGCAGGGGGGTAGTTTACCTGACCTACCTGCAGCGTGTGCCGCGAAATTCGAATTTCTGTCGGACGTCAGAGACATAAGCTAAGTATATATCTGCCGGGTAAGTATGTACAAAACTTTATTGTATTCTAACAATATCATTTTTGTACATGCAACTTCCCCGGCAGATATATACTTAGCTGATTGACACCCTTGGTGGTGGGTAAGAGACAACTATTTACTGAATAGACAGGTAAACAACATACGTTGTAGGTAATAAATAAATAAAACCTTGGTTCCTACTTGTTCAGGCGGAAGATTCCATGGCTAATGCCTAGGAATCTGCTTCGCCTCAAGAGCCTCAGCGAGGATGTGACCTATGGCTAAGAGTTCTTGTGGGTCTGTCGATGGGGTCTTATCCATTTACTCGACAGAGCCTCTTACATGACAATATGCCTATGCCTAGTGGCATAATTAAGGAGCACAACACCGATCCCGATCACCTGATCCTAACACGAGGGTTAGTGCTTAAGTTGAAAAGAGTTATCCCCAAACTCCTTTCAAACAACCCAAAGAAAAAACACGACGTTAAATAAAATTTAACTCACTAGTTAAGGATCAGTATCAGCTCCCTATCCCAGCAATGTATCCGCAGACACGTATCAACCAAGAGAGAAGGATCTCTCGTAGGTTATCTTGACATCCTTCGGATATGGGAAGTCAACACAGAGTTGCATCTCCCGTATGTGACAGCTAATATGTCCTTATGACATATTGTTAAGGAAAGAACAAGAATTCGGAAAAGCTAGCACTTCATGCGCTTTTAATTCTCAGCTGTTTGAAGGAATCATCAATGCACTTGTCAAGTGCTTAGGAGATCACATTGTCTCAAAGAAGGCCAGGGCATTCTTTGATATAGATCTCTTCTGGGTGAAGCCTGGAGCCTGGCTAGCGCTTCGTGCCTGGCAGGCGCCTAGCGCCTGTCTAGCGCCTCACGCCTGGCTGGAGCCTTGCGCCTGAATGGCGCCTAGAGCCTGGCTGGAGCCTCGCGCCTGGATGGCGCCTCGCGCCTGGCTGGCGCCTGATTGGCTCCTCCCTCCTGGCTAGCGCCTCGCGCCTGGCTGGAGCCTTGCGTCTGGCTGGCGCCTTGCGCCTGGAGCTTGGCAGAAGACTTCATGATTGCTGTCTATGAGTCTGCATGCCTCAAGAGTTTCAGCGAGGTAGGGACCTATGACTGACAAACCCTTCTGGATCATGTCAATGGGGGCTAGCCCGCTTACACGACAGAGCCTTCTCGGATCGTGCCAATGGGGGCTGACCCACTTACATGGCAGAGCCTTACCTGTATCATATCAATGGGGACTAGCCCTCTTACATGACAGAGCTTTAGGTTTCTCTTTACTGGAAGGAGCCTTGCGCCTGGATGGATCCTCAATCCTGACTGGAGCCTAGCCTTGAAGGAGCCTGGCACCTGGATGGCGCCTGGCTGGCTTCTAGAGCCTGGCTGGCGCCTCGCGCCTGGCTTGGCTCCTCCACACTTGCTGGAGCTTCGAGCTTGGAAGTCTCTCTAGGCTGTCTGGCGATGTCCACATCGGACACTCTTATATCTGTCCGATTTGTTCGCCTCTGGCGCATTTGCGCCAGGTTGGAGGCCCGTTCCTTCTCAGTATCCGACCATGACAGAGTTCCTTGGAACTGTCCGCCTCTGGCATTTTTCGCCTGTATTGGCATTTGGCGCCTGGCTGGCGCTACATTGTCCGAGAGTCCTGAACAACCACATAGTCTATCAGGAGACTGGAGATGGGTGGAAGAAATTCTTCCCCTTTGTGCTTTTGGCCCCTGGCAAGGGGAGGTGATTGTAGTCAGCTACATCCAGTAGACGACAGGATATCTAACAATACGAGAGAGAAGAGTCTTCCTCCGAGGAGGATCCTTCGTGAATACTTCCTTTGCTAACGAGATCTCTTCTTACATGTTGATGAGGTTCCTCGTTGCAGAATCTTCCCTATCCTTGCCCGAAGGAAGGGAAGGAGTCTGGAAGTCGAAGGAGACTCCGAGCTGAAATTGGGCGGAACCCTGATTTCTAGCTCTTATTGTATCCTTCTGAATACCTTCTGGGAAGCATTTCGAGCCCTCATCGCACCCCGAAGACTCTGTAGGCAAACGTTTAAACCATCTCTTCTTCTGTAGATGAAAAAGTAAGTACCCTGCCTGGGCAACGAAACTTCTATCTGAAAGCATTGCGTCAGGAATAGAGGGTTTTAGTTCTTTTGCCAGACATACTATGCTGGGAAGAACCCATTGCCGAGTCTCCATTGAATCTGATGCGAGATTCCAATGCACAAAAAATTCACTTGTCTTCTTGGTCGTTTAGGGCTAAGAGAAACAAAGAATTCCTTCATAAACTTTCTCAAAGAAGTTTGATGAGGAGCAGTTCCATTTTGTCGGAACACGGAATCTGTGGCCACAAAAAGATCCCATTCGAAGTACATGATATCCTACTCTTGTCGTATTGCGGTATCGTATAAGATCCCGAAGATCTTAATCTTCTGTTATCTCTAATTCCCCTTGTAGAGACAGAGTATAGCCTTTTACTGCGTTCTTTGATAGCAGATATATACCTAGGTGATTCTTCCCTCTGAAAGTGAAGAAAGAACCTCGCTATGTGGTTCACAGACGTATCGGAAGAGGACAGTTTCCTCATTCCATCTAGCACGATCTGCAGCAATTCTATGTCTTAGCCATGACTATTGTCATTTACCTTGAAAAATCCTCTCATTCATGTCCACTTCTGGTCAGTCTGCACGCGGACAGACTCAGAGTGGAGAGGTTTTTCAGGTCTATTTATAATAGATTCTGATAGAATATCCAGATACTCTTGGAAAAGCCTTACGAAACATGCTGTGAGAAGAACGTGACTTCTGTGAATCCAACCTCTCTAAGGCCAAAATGAGGCATTCATCCTCTCTTCCTTTGACGCCCATTTATCTTAATATCTGTTAAGAATTTATAACTAGGGGAAAAAAGACTAAAGTTTATTCCCCTTCTTTAAATTAAAGATGTCGTATATTGCTACCTCTCTTGGTTCGAGGAAAAGGAAGCAGTCTATAGGAAGCCTGTTCGTCTTCTACCTTGCGAAGAGATCTATGAAGAAGACTTTCCGCAGGTTCTCAAAACTCTTTTCAATAAATGTTAGACATACGTTAACAGTTATTATCTTCGATCGAGAAGGTTCTCACGGACATGCAAAATCTTGCATCGAACCTCTTAAGGATCGTTACGTTCCGTGTCTGTTCCCAAATAGGTTCTCTTTTGTTAACGCGAACAGGGGCGAAAAAAGAGATTCTCGATACTCTTTGCGATATGAGAGAGTCGTGGAATTGGCCTAAGTGATTAAAATAAATAATTTCATCATTCCTTGTAAGCGACCCCTTTCCGATTAAATGGGTAACGAAATCAGGAACGAATCTTGCCGTTACCGAGCCTCTGAGAGGCTACTGGTTTGTTTGTTTGTTTGTTTGTATGGTGTTTTTACGTGACTTCCGAACCACATCGAGAGTGAACTTCTATCACCAGAAATCCACATCTCTCACTCCTCAATGGAATGGCCGAGAATCGAACCCGCGACCACCGAGGTGAGAAGCAAACACCAAACCAACCACTACTGGACTCTTAGGTTAATAACTCGCTAAAACGAGAAAATATCTTGGATGGTGCTTCTGGCGCATTGCGCCAGGCTGGCGCTTCTGACGCTTTGCGCCAGGCTGGCGCTTCCTTCTAGTTCTTTTAAGGTTATGTGCCAGAACATCTGTGCCTTTATGGTACCCGACATCCTTCACGTGTTAATTCCGTTTTTAGTAGGAAAAAACTTTTATATACGTAGTATAGTCCATTCAGGGAAACAACTTCTGCCACTAAGAGAATGTTTCCCATCCGACTCACCCATCTTCTCTTGAGCAATATCCGATTCTAAAAAGGTTGTGTGCGTTTCTCGAAAGGATGAGAGAATTATATTATATCGTGCTCTGCCGTATTAGAATCCTTTATAATACTGTCACATTGTGGTAAACAGCATTAATCTAGGAAACCTTTGTAAGGATACTAGGAATTCTGTAGTTAACCTCGGTATGTGCATACGACTTGACCATACCGTAGTCTTAAAGTGAATTCTCTTCTACTACATTCATCTTCTCACTAAGCATGTACTCTAATAAGCCATGCTTTCGTAAGCATGAGAGCATCATATAATATAGAGTTCCGCTGCGTTAGAATCCTTTAATAATGTTACCTACGGTAAACAGCATTGAAATGTTGTAATATCTTTCTTATTGAAAGCTTCTTAGCAAAAGGCAGACAATATTTTATTTATGTTTGCTTAACTATCCCCTCAATCCGAGGCTAAAACCGCGATTGTAGGGGAGAGACACCGTTAGTTATTCCATCCCGCAGGAGAGAGACATGTAACCAACCACTCATGACCGCACCTACATGTTACTGCGTTGGTCTCTAAGGCGCGATAGCAGTCTCCGTTAGCCGTCTGGCCTTACTCTTCCAGAGTTGCCAGCTACTCCATTAAATAAAGGAATCTTATAAAATTATTATCGAACTTCAGGAAGTTCTTATTAATGCATATTTAAGCGAAACAAGACTTCGATAAATCTAGAAGCTAAGTAGGTGTTGTCTTAACAATCCCTTTAAGCGTAGTCCTTCCTAGGAAATTCCTGGAAGGATACTGGTAATTGAGTTGCTCTGCAAAGAAGTAACTACGGTATGTGTGATTTGCCGTATCGTATTCTCATACAGCAGATACTCTACTACCTTCTTTCCCTGCCGAGGCAGATAGAGAAAGGAAAAATTTTTACTGTCTTCGTTCTTTTCGCTAATAGAACGATAGAAAGAGTATATACATCTCCTTAAGGAAGGAAGTTAATCCAGGAACTCTTTAAATCTTCGTGATTTCCTCATAAATCGCGGAAGAGACAGAATTCCTGTTCATCTGTAGGGTTTACGGAAGGAAGTAGATATTTCCTATCCGCCATCATACCCAAATGTCGATGAGATTCTTATAAGAAAAACTCCCAAAGCTCTTGCCTCTTCATAACGAGGGAAGAGCATGAATGAAGGAGAGAGTCCGCATTGAGAGGAACTGTCAAACACAGGAGTCTTCTGAATAATGAAAAAATGGCTTCTCTTAGTATCAGAATCCTTCTGACAAACGCGACGGCCGCCTGTGCGACATCTTGCACCTTTGCCAGGGGAAAGTTGCTCAAGTTAAAAACTCAAAGAGGAGCCTCGCGACTGACCTCTCTCTTATAAGAAGATTTGGAATATTCTGGCGCCTGGATAGTTCCGCGCGCCTGGAATGTTCCGCACGCTAGAAAGGAGCGCTTGCGTGGAAGGTCCCATGCGCCCTGATAGTTCCGAGCGCCTACTAGACCCATTTTAGAAAGAGCCTCTTGCCCGGAAACATTCAATGGAAGGATCGTTCTGATTGCCACTGTACTATAAGGGTCCTTGCTCTAGCCGTCTGTCTTTCTGGCGCAATTTGCGCCAGGCTGGCGCTTCGTCTCTTTGAAGGCGCCTTGCGCCAAGAAAAATTTTCTAGAATGCGGCTCGCGCTCAGTTGCTAGAACGCGGCTCGCGTTTGGTTGTAGGAACGCGGCTCGTGCTAGTCTGTTTTCTGGAACGCAGCTCGCTGTTGGCTGTTGGAACGTGGCTCACGCTAGTTTGCTGGAACGCGGCTTCCTAAGTTCCTGGCTGGCTCTTGCTCAGTGTTCTC
The DNA here is from genome assembly GCF_015104395.2 of Macrobrachium nipponense. Lineage (NCBI taxonomy): Eukaryota > Metazoa > Arthropoda > Malacostraca > Decapoda > Palaemonidae > Macrobrachium > Macrobrachium nipponense. The sequence continues at coordinate 32,350,625 of NC_061089.1, forward strand.
TTAGTTTTCAGAGAACGCGCTAGATCATCAAAACATATACATTCTTCGTCTTTTCGGATGTAAGATGAAGAGACGCACTTTTTTAAGGATGCCTTTTCAATGGCTATCCTTGGCAGTCTGGGACGCTCTACAGAACCTGCCGAGGGGACGCCTGACCGGTGGGGATTCTCTGAAACCTCCTTACGGCTTTCGACATTCCTTCTCCCCTGGGCTTGGGAGCTTGAAAGAGGTCTAGGCCTGAGAGCGAGACAGAGCCGATCAGACGCACCCTCCACTGCAATGGGGAACACTAGTAATCACTTCTTACCTTTTAATAGCTCGCATTTTGAGCCACAATCCTTGTCTTCAAATTGCAATTATGAATTTGAAGTTTCTGCGAAGTAAGAAGGTGATGAGGATGCAACACTACTAGTACTGTTAATACTCTAATTGCTCGTTAGTACGAGTTTCCAAAAAACTTTTAAAAGAAACGTATCTAGTTACATGCTTTACTGACTCCCTAAAGTAGGAAGTCAGTATATTTCCTCAATCAATTCTAACACTTAATACACGTATTAATGAATAAATATTAATATTTCCCTTTCTTGCAAACTATGCGAGTGTCTACCGAAAATTTCGGTAGTTACACGTCATATATTCTTCGAAATTTTCGAAGCCAAATTCATTAAAAAGTTAATAAAAGCGTATGCCGAACCAAAGACCCAGTACTTCCCTGCAAAAGACAGCCCAGAAGATCGATGGCGATGAAAAACGAAAATCAAGTCAGGAGGTAGCAACAACATATGTTGACACTACCGCGACAGAGAAAATCTGATTCTAGAACGGGAATGGTTCCTATTCCTGCCACCCAGCGGCAGGGGGGTAGTTCACCTGACCTACCTGCAGCGTGTGCCGCGAAATTCGAATTTCTGTCGGACGTCAGAGACATAAGCTAAGTATATATCTGCCGGGGAAGTTGCATGTACAAAAATCTTTGTTTCAGAAGTTCCTGTATCAAAGTGTTCAGTTCACACACAATTCTACGTATCTTAATTTTTGTATTAAATAAAATAAAGTGCAACTTTACAAATTTCGAAATCAGTAATCCTTCCCTCAGAGTTACTACAAGTTTCTTACGTTGATACGGATCTTCTGTAATTGGTATCAAATTTTGATATTCGAGATATAATGCCCTCGTGAATTAAGTCAAATGTTTTCGGCGTTATCCGACAATAAAAAAAAAAAAAAAAAACTTGTCTGGACGCTATCGTAACTGATGAAAGAGTTTTGCATATTCTCCACTCTTTCCTCTTCTAAATTTATGTCATACGTCCAGATTTTCCTACTGTTCAACCCCTCTAATTTGGTTGACAGCACCGAGTCAGAGGAAAACCTCGCACGCTCCCTTCATAACGGCAACTACTGCTGAAGTTTGAATTGTCCGTCTTATAACCGTCACTCGTTTGTCTGGTTGGGCCACACTCGCAGAAGACGGAGACGCTTGTAGACGGATAGCCGTGTTGGACGCACGCGATGCGCCGCGACGGATTCGGTGGGGCCTTAGCCTTAGGGCGCTCGCGCAAGGGTAGTAACCTCAGCATACCATGCTAGCTTTTTTCTCTGGTATATTTAGAACCTATTTATACTAGAAAAGTGGATAGCAGGATCCTTTTCACCAGCGAACACAGGTCGACCCAGAGAGTCTACTGATATCATGAACTTCATTTCACTTTCTCTCCTAAGAGTAGGGTGAATTTAGCTGGTTTGAACTTGTTCACACACAAACATTGATTCTTCTCACTTGCCTCTCTAGTGTGTATACAATCATTACACTGAATGAATGTTGGGGTGTTGGTTGCAAATGACAGACCTGTGTTTACATTGCTGGTAGGACTGGTTCATATGCAGTTTTGTTTCATTCACACCAGGATGGTCTTTTAAAAACTTAATATACCCTTCTATCAATCTTGAGCGACCTGTTGTTAGCCTTCACTTTCCCAATATCAGATAGCTGTCACTTCCTCTTTTGCCAGTGTATACATAGGTTTTAATAACGCATATGACATATGAGATATTTGCGCTATAATTCCTTGTTTTTACATACATGCACAACAGTAAAATCCACTGACTAGGATTAATGTGTGAGCAAAGAAGTCCTTGTCAGTGGACTAGAATGTCTTGCACATGCACTAAAGAAGAATGATAGCGCAAA
>NC_061089.1:32360315-32417815 GCF_015104395.2 Macrobrachium nipponense
GTATGTATAGCTGTAAAATTATTCGTATTTGCTTTCGTATCTCGAGTTTTTCGTAAGTTGAGCCTTTTGTATGTCGAGGTACCACAATATATATATATATATATATATATATATATATATATATATATATATATATATATATATATATATATTCAATACTGAAGTGTTGCCTCTTAAGAATTAAATTATCACCAGACTTCAACTGGGATGTGCTGACACAACCAGCTTGAACAAATACATCCCCAGATTTGCCAGGGACTGAAGGAAGCATGGTGGTGATGGTTTTGAAAAAATAACAGGTAAGGATAACAAAAAAGAAAATGACAAAGATAAGGCAACTTCTTGTTAAACTTCTAGGAATCCTAAGCCCTGCTACTATACTAAATCTGCACTGAAACAAGAAGAGGGAACAGACAGAAAAACAAGGGAACTCCAATCCAAGACAGTAGAAGACCTCGGTACAAAGGTTATGGCACAAGATTGAAGAACAGTGGTTTGTCCTAAAAGAGATGCTTATCAGGCTAGCAAGTCTCTTGTACACAACGAGAAAGGGCAGATCGAAAAGATTAAGGAGCATAAGTTACCTAGTGTTGTCTAGTGCATCAACATAATGAATATGCCCGACTATTCTGAGGTAATGTACTAGGCATAGAAAAAGTCAACGACCCAGGAGGGGACCAAACAACAGATTGCACTTGCCAGCCTTAAAAAAATTTTTAAAAATAAAGTTATTGATTGCATTATATCAATGGGTGGCTGGTGCCTTGGTCAAACTGCTACTTCTACCAGTTAACTATCTTGTTACCAAGTTCAACGACGATTCCAGCTGCGCTGACAGATACTCCTAATATAAAAGGCTATAGTTGGCATACCTAGGAAAAAAACCAACTGCTTAAAAAATTTATTTTAACATTTATTGGAAATTTGAAAGAGAATGGTCATATCTGACTGATTTGTTCAATATCTTTAACTCAACCAGGTAGGTACAATATTAATATGAACAAGAACTATGATATAATGGAGTGGTCTTCCTAACTGTCACAGCTTCCATTTCAACTGATGCAAGCCTTGATCCTTCAGAAGATTTATCTACATTAATTCAATAAAAGGAATACTATGCATATAAAACACTTTATTTTGAATAAGTGAAGTCAAGAAAATTATCTTCAACTGCAGTAGTACAACTGTTGACTTCTAGCAAAAATATTTCAGATAAAAATCCCTCTATTTCTTACAAGTTTGGTCTGGATAAGTAATGAAACTAGAGGAATGGCTAAACTGGCTTGCTTTTATGGTTACAACGTACAAAAATATCTACATTAACAGACGAGAATGTACTTAAGCTATTATCACTGTGACATACAAACAGTTAACTTGAAAAGTCTTAGTAAAGATAAAGGAAACTTTAAATGCATAACTTGGGCTTTGCTAGGTTGGCAGCCAGGGAAGTTGCTGAAGGATTATTTGTTTCAGTGCAATATAAGGTATACTTTACCAAGAGATTCCTATAAAAGTCAAAACAGTAGTGTATGTCTTAAACGAAAATTTTACTTTACGATGGACCTTAAATATAAATATAGTGAATGATAATCTTGGTATGGCAATTGTAAAACTGCAATTTGACAGACTGACAGTCACTACCGGATACCTTTTTGGATCTAGAGACCAAATCCTGGATTAAAAGTATACTGTACATAGATCCCAAATAATAAAACAGCTGTAAACCTGGTGTACATATCCTAGGAGGACCTATTGAGCCTTAACAAACAAACAGTTAATGAATACCAAATATCCCATGCACTAAAATACAAAGGAAAATTTTGAGTGACTGAAGTCAATTCCTGAGTTAGTCATCTTGAGAGAAAGAAATTCTGTCCTGGTAAATCAGGAGGGGACAAGAAGGCTTTGCAGTGAATTCCTAGTTTAGGCTAGCTGAATGTTTTTTCCATACTTTTCATTCCACTTCTTTATGTATACTAAGCTAGCTGTCCCTTTCAGAAAGTTCTGCTTAATATGAATAGTAAATTCTTTATACCTAAAAGCATACCAATATATTGGTGGCACTTCTAGCCCAAAAGTTCAGTTCACTTAGTATTGTCAGCTTAATAGTGGTGTACTGTTGTTTAATCATGGTAAGGTCAACAAGTATGGATTGCGTTGTGCAACTTAACTTTAACTTGGCTAAATCTGAGTCAAACTGCTCATCCTCCTCAATCTTCAGGCCCTTTTTGATCCTCTGCGTGGTTGAGGAGAGCGTCAAGGGATGCTAGTCCAGTCAGCTACTATTTTGTGCTTTGCTTACACATGCTAAATGCCTATAGACTGCTCTTCATCATGCCAAAAAGTAAATTTTCCCTTGTTTTTTGTCCCGTAGCCAGCAATACAGCAGAGGGAATAGTTCCCTTGTCCGTTGAACTATTAATATTTGATGTTTTAAGTAGGTATCCCTGGCTACATCCTACAGGCTTGCCAAAGGTGTTTGGGTATATCTCGGAGATCCTCTTTAAGCACCAGAAATAAGTAGAGATGTGGACATGCAATGAGTTCTTAATAAGCCGATTTATGTAAAATCTGAGACTAGTTGCAACACAAACAATGGATTATAATTATACTTGCTTCTCTGGGAAGGATTCGGATGTTAAAAAGAACCCTGTATTTCTTCTCTAGCCATGCATGTTACATCTGCCAAGGAAGCATTACAGGTCAAACAAATCTGTTCTACTTCTTTTCTACTTTTATCAATGCACTTTTTTGTCATTTCTAGACTTGCCCGTTGATGCTGTGGAAAACCTTACACAGAATTACTGGAGAACAGCAGAATCTTGATTCCAACTGAGTTCCCATGGGCAGAGGGAAAGAGTTTGGTTCTGTTAATCATTGAAATGGACATCAGTCTTTTAGTTCTCTGCATGGAGTTCATCAGTAATAAAAGTTTCCTTTGTTGAGGTGAGGACGTCTGGACCCAACCAAGCAGGTTCTAACCCTTTTCCTCGTAATGTGTTCAAGATTATTAGAATGTGCTCCTCTTACATCAGCACAGGATTTTGCTCTTCAGAGCAGCTCATATGCTGAATAGTGCTGAGAGGATATCCACAGGACAGATCTAAAATTTAATTTAAGGTTCTTCTTGCAGTAAAGAAGGTAACTGAATTCATCCTTACACATTGAGAGGATATAGTAAAACTTCCATATTCTTTGTAATGAAGATGACTTGATGCCATGAAAGATGGACTGATGACTTATGGAAAAAGCAGATAAAATTAATGCTCTGATTGTACATCTAGCCTGAGGTTTAACTATCTTAAATAATCCTGGGTTCCATCTTACAAGTCAATCATAAGATAAGAAACACACTAGTGTACAAATTTCTCTTCTACTGTTATGTCTAGTGTGATTTCTATAAAAGTCAAAATTTTTACTCTGGCAATAACTAAAATTACCTTGCCAACATATTTTATTTAAAGTGTACACCTTCATGACACTTACGATAACAGATCAATATTAAAACTTTGAAACTTGGAAAAAAATTCACACACATAAAGTGGAGAACAAATACAAGTAAACAATCCACATACAACTTCAGACACTTAAACCCAACTGTTGAGGTTTTAGTGGCACCAATCTGAAGAGAGAGCATGGCGCTCTAAAGCGGTATATGGATTTTTAAAATATAATTGTTCTCCAATTTGTGTGTGTGTGTTTTTTTATGACATTTAGGAATCACAGGTTTTTACTTGCAATGTCTTTCTACAAAAGGGAGTTGGACTACAGAGTTATGAGTTTCTTTACAGGTGAGACCATGTGCTCTTCTGTCAATAGCACAGGCTCTTCTTTATCACGTGCTTCTTTAATTTATCAGTGTCTGCTACAGAAATGATGATCAAAGAAACCTGAATACAGTACACCAGTTCAACCTCAGTCACTGCTCCTCTTGAAACAACCACTTACTTTCAAGTCTTGGGTGGCCAATCCAACACCAATAGGTAAGAAGTGCAAGTAGAAAACTACTGCCATAATTCTATGTTCGGTTATGACAGGAGCTACATGTACTTATAGGTAGAATGATCGTGCTATTCTTTAATTCCTCCGCAAATACCCTGAATCCTCATTGAATGCATTGTTAAAAAGACTGCACCTCCCAAACTAATAAAGAATTAAGCCTTTGATAAGAAGCACCTCCAATTTTTTGTACGAACCTTTTTAAATTCTTACATTACATTTATTTCAAAGTCAACGTTCCTCCTGCTTTAATACCAAAATCGTAAATGATCAACAGAGGCGTTAACTTTATTTATTGTAGCTATGTGGCTTCACAATGGAAAAATATACATTTAAGGATATTTAGCATAGGGTAAAACAATTTTAAGACTTTCATATTAGCTTCATATAAAGGCTATGAAACAAACAAATGAACACTCTTTGACTAGAGTAAGACTGGTACTACAAGAGCCATTTTAGGTTTAGTTTTTTTTTTTCTTTTTCTTTTTGCCGCTAGCGACCTCTCTCTCTCTCTACCCAGATTCTAACCCAACTGAATCGATGCTTAGGAGGTACTACATGATTTACACTTTGGATAAATACAAGCACAATGGGATTTTACTGAACGTACCAACAGTGTGTGTAAGGTTCAATGTGTGTGCGTTTGTTTGTTTGTATGGTCTTTTTAGGTTTCATGGAACCAGTGGTTATTCAGCAACGGGACCAACGGCTTTACGTGACTTCCGAACCACGTCGAGAGTGAATTTCTATCACCAGAAATACACATTTCTCACACCTCAGTGGAATGCCCGAGAATTAATGTGTGTGTGTTTGTGTGTGTAAAATACAAATTAACAAATTGTGAAGATCTCCTTTGTTTGTTTGTATGGTGTTTTTACGTTGCATGGAACCAGTGGTTATTCAGCAACGGGACCAACGGCTTTACGTGACTTCCGAAACTCGTCGAGAGTGAACTTCTATCACCAGAAATACACAACTCTAACCCCTCAATGGAATGCCCGAGGTGGCTGGTCAAGACCATACCGATCACGCCACTGAGGCGCTCGTGAAGATCTCGTGAAAAACATGGAATGCAGTCACTGGATATGTAACCTTATCTTTTTTTTATTCCAGAGTAAACTTCTCTCAGCATACAAAACGACTAAGAGACATATCTCGAGGTGAATTTGCAAACGTTTTGTAAAGAGGGCTCAGCAGATATCAAAATCAACACGTACTACAGTGAATGCTGTATTACTTTCCCCCGATCCCTATCTCTAGATTATACATTTAGAACAACGTAATTGATTTGTTAAATAATTAACCTTCTTATAGTACCGCGAGTTTACTGGTCCTCTCCAGCAGTACTTGACATAAAAAGGGCATTTCATTTGTCAAGGAATACAAGCGAACAAATTACAAAAACACTGGAACCAAACCGCTTCACTTGAGGGACAACATTTTCTTCAGTGAGACAAAAAACCTAAATTTCCATTTTCATAATGCGATCAATATTTAACGTAGCTCGATTTTTTCTCAACGCAAAATTATCATATATTCAGCATAAATTTACTAATAGACCTAACTTCATTGAATATGTCAATTGCACAAAAAACAGATAATAGGCAAGTAAAAATACACCACAAGAAAACGTCCACAAAAAGGGGTAATGATATTGTGAAAATGAGCCGGTGTACAACTGATCAATGAATGTAAAAGGAAAGCAGTTATGATTAACATTATAGCATAAGTAAAACGAAAATACGTCAAACGAAAAAGAAGTAACCATTCGAAATACTGACATGCGAAATGGTCATGAGAAACAGCGCCTGCGTCCAGCGGACGACGAATCACCGACGTCATCCCTTACTTCCAGGAACTTCTCCCGCTGCCAATTCGGGACTCTTTCCGGTTTGGACTCGTCGTGCGATCATCCTGACAACTGTCCAGGTAAGGGTGATCCCATCTATCCCGATAGTCAATAGGAAGTTCCTTCCGATTATTTGAATAACGACCACAGAGTAGCAAGATATACTATATTCTATATACCTTGGATAGTAGGAGACCTTAAATAATTAATGGTGCTGTCGCTTACCAAGTAGGCCGCAACTTAACTGAACGATGAAGGTCAGAAGCTTCAATTTCGTGCTTTGAGAAATCAGTTTCCAAGTCAGCATGCAAATGCGAACTTGGAAACTGATTGAATTCATACCGACCAGGTTACCAAGTGTTTTAAACATCCTAAAACTGACTTAATATATAAGCCTCTATCCCGTTCTGACCAATATTAAGAAGACCTTGTTTATACTCCTGACATCACCCAAGTATACTCTTGACCTTCCCTATCACATAGACCAAATAAAAAATTTCACTAAGGTTTGAGAGCAAGGGATGAGTTTTACCTCGAAAACTGACCAAAAGTCGCTCAAGAACCTAAGAGGTAATTTGATATCACGACGTCATATTTACGGAAACGAAGTTCTGCAAGCAAGAAAAAAAAAACTTGTCTAGGAGATTAAGATATACATCAACTGACCGAAAACTTGGTATTTGCGAACGAAATATCAACTGAAAATTAGGGAGCGGATCCTCTGAATCCTTTTGAGCTTATTCATACGTAGTAGGTAACTGAAGAAGCGGGTATGTAATTACTCTTGTTGAAAATGCTTCCACATAAATTAGAGCTTCAACGTAAATTCGGGTATCTCAATTTTTTTCCAGTTTTTTTTTCTACCCAAGTCTGGAGATTGAAGATGGTGACTGGATCCAAGCATTTAGTGAAAATTCTGTTAATACTTTGCTCAACTATCAGTATAATAAGGCTTTTGCTGGATGCACTGAACAGTCTGAATGGAGGAAACGCTACTGAATGAGAGTTCAACATGACAGGAAAAAAGTGTGTTTCGTTTACGGTCAATCACTCAAAAAATAGAAAAATGGCCGAATAAATAATGAGAACTGTCCTGAATATAAAAGCGCTAGACAATAAGAAAATTAAGACGTTGGTTCGTTATTCGGCTCATAAAAATATCAAAACTATACATCTGCAATAATTGGTCAAGGGAGAAAGTCGCAGCTGAATGTTCAATAGTCCGGAAGGAGAGGTGCAGCTGCCTCAGTTGTGAATTTCAAAAAGATGCCTTTGGATGCTGTGCAAGACAATCAGGAAAAAAACATTCGTTTAGACCGGTAAAGCAATAAATATATGATATTGTAATTGTGAATATCAATGTTCTTTTGAAAACAAACTATGGAACATTTAAGATTTTAAACACAAACCCATGAAATGCTAATTAAATACTATCGTGGTATCAGCTTCAAAATGGTGACATGTAACTATCAGATCATTTTGGGTAAAAGAAATCAAAACAAAACATAAAACACTGAAGAATACAGTATATAAGAGGGGAAAACAATTTTTAAGACCGCATCATTTACATTATTTCGAGTCAGATTTTGGTACTAGATGTTTTATTGGAAGCAGGTATTCAACCGAATCAATAGACAAAACTCTTGAAAAGAAAAGCATAACGGCGAGAAATTGAACAATTAAAGTATAACTTATAACTTTTTAATTTATTAATCAAATTACCGTTTCAAGCTTCTTATTACAAGACAATCTAATAAATTCAATGACGCATTATAACAAAGGGCATAGAAATTATTTTGAGATTCAGATATTCCGGAACGAATAAAATGTTCCAGATTAGAAATGAAGAATGATTAAATTTCTATCGCATAAAACAGCGAAATGTGCAATAAATTTGTCCCAAGCTATTGATATACAACCAAATTCCTGAGCAAGAGAAATAAAAATACATAAAATTGCATTGTTCTGAGTCTCGTCCAATAAAAGGAATTAAGCCCACTTCTACTCTGTACAGAAATCAAATAAGAGGACAAATTATTACAAAAGTTTGCGTAAATTAGCATAATATAGCTATTACTCATGCTTTGATTGGTAATTTGAAATTAATGAGACTTTCTTTATATTACATTCAGAAAGTATCTGGGTAAGTTTTACAAATATTAAATGCAAAAGTTTATACATCTTAAGTCATGAAAGCACTTATTCTTTGAGTCATATTGTACTGTTAGGGTATCACATTGGTTACATTACGAGATCGCGTGGATATCCACGATTATCGTTGACGTATTTCCAGTTAAAAAAAAAATTCCGTCAATGAGCTGTGGAGTTTGCAGATAAAAAAAAATCCGTAAATATCCGTTTGCAAACTACGTGACCACCAGTACATCCACCGATATCTATTAATTGTATTAATTTTAACAGCGGCTAATATTCACAGACTAGAGCTAGTCAGTTTTATTCCACAAAAAATCTAAGTCAGGTAAATTGATTATCACCACATTCCCCGGCACACTGATGTTAATCGTTACCGACAGGCACTAAAGCACACAGACTATGCCCTTTAGTTAATTTAATGTGTGCCTTCTTGCTTGTTAGCCTTCAAAAGTTTTTGAGTTTCGTGGGTTACAAAATGACTAAGTTGATAACATCTTCAGTGGGATCGTATAAAACTTGGTTTTCTAAAGTATATTTAATAATATTCCATGGCATTCATTTCTTTTTGGCTCTTTTCAGGATTCGCTCATTAATTTCTGGAGAGGATGCTTACAGGAACAAGAAATTCTTTATGTGCGAGTAAGTTTACACTTACACTTCATCATTTCTATAAATATGTATGTATGTATGTATGTATGTATACATACATACATACACACACACACATATATATATATATAATATAGTATATATATATACAATATATATATATATATATATCTATATATATATGTATAGTATATATGTATATATATATATGTATATATATATATATAATATATATCTATATATATATATATATATATATAAAATATATATATAAAATATAATATATGGGTTTGAGTAAAAGATACAGAATTTAATACTATTCTAAAATACGTTATAACATTCTTAACATTGCGAAATCAGGCAACAGATAACGGGAAATAATTGTCGGATAAGAGAAAGCGACAGAGACTGAGAAACTAATTGATGATATCGGTTAAATGCAGATGTAACACCAACACAGAGAGAGATGAATAAACTGATCGGACTGGAACCCATATCACATAGAAGCAGACAAACTTATATTTTCAGAAACGACTCCTGATCTGGCCCCATCCAGTGCTAAAGATCACACAAATCTGTCTATGCTTAGCCTCGTTTGGCAGACATGGTTGAGTACGGAATTTCGAGATACGAAAGTAATGTCATCCTCAGAACTTCTTGTAGAAAATGGACTTGAAATCTATTAGATCCTTCGAGGTCAGTCCATTGGTGAACATACTTGATACTGATCAAGCCAAAGCTACTCCGAAAACATAAACAGCTTCATAACAAAGACCTCCTCCTCCTCCTTTGAACCAATAACCTATGAAATACCAGGAACATCATTTATCCATAAAATCACGGAAAATCAAAGAGGAAGTATTTAAGCAACGGCATATGCTGAATATCACAGAGGGAATCACCTCAACCCCCTTCACTACCCTAACATATTAATACTCTTCCGAACGGCACCATGGCACGGTCCCATTAAAACTCAAAATCTCCTGAAAACAGACGTTAACATTAACCTCCATCTCTCTGGATTGGAACCGCCCTCTGAACTGTTAGGTTAACGCTTTAACCACTCACGGAGAGCATTAAAAAAGAACCCTATACGTAATTAAATAGGGTTGGTATCATAGCAGGTCCCACTCCACCCTTAACTATGGTCTCATGCCCCTTCCTGCCCTAAGAGCATGAATATTAACAATAATACCCTCCTTTTAATTTTCACCACAAACCTCGGAAATACCAGGCAAACACTTTGTCCGCTCAACAACAAAGGGAGGAGAAATCATATGTGCAACTACATTTGCTTGGAATCACAAAAGGTACCAGTGAACCCCTCAAAATAATCTTAAGCCGCTCCCTACCCAACCAGCAGGGAACGGATGCATTTAATATTTTTCTTCAATGGGATCTCGGTTATGTATCACTATAGGCCGGTAAAGTTCCCTGACAAACGCTAACAAGAACCTCCTCCTTGGGAATTGAACCGACACCTATGAAATACCAGGCCAGAGCTTTAACCAGTTAGTGATAAGTGAAAAACAAGAAAACTATACTATACACAAAAACACATGGAATCATTACCCAGACTTAAAATAATTTCTTGCACCTCTATCCTCATTTTTTTTTTTTTAATTCTAGTTCTGGCGTTCACGATCGTGTCATCAGGTTTTTGCTTACCTGAACTCAAGAGTAATGTGCACCACCTCAGGACGAATCCTAACAACATAAGAATAAACCAAAAACCTATTCATTGTCACAGGTTAGTGATAAGGTTTAACATATTGATGACTTCTAAACAAATCACTATGTGAGTGATTAATATTTCCACTATATTCTTTTCCTTGTCATATACTCTTTCAAAATTCAAGAATATTTTACCGATGTTATCAACAGCTTTTACCTGCCACCACTAATTTTTATTTCCCGTCCATCAGTAATATTTCTGCAGATGACATCATAGAAATGTTAAGGGTTTTCGTTACGACAAGCAACGGAGGTCTGACATTTTTATATGGCCAGGAATATGAAGGTAAGATGATACTAATGACCTGTAGCCCAGATCACGACCAATTTCAAGTCAATTTAGGACCTTTGGATTGATAACGAGTCCTGTTAGTTGAATTTTCAGTGCTCACTTCATGACGGTTAAGTCAAATAAATGATATCACATTTCATATATTATTCAAAACGCATACAATCGAACATGTGCTGCCTCCCATATAACAATGATATTGTCATGATACAATAAAGTTTTATACATACTTACCTGGCAGATATATACTATTAAATGGCCCACCCAGCCTCCCCTCAGGAGACAGGTGGAAGAGCAAATCTGTTTTAGAAAATGGGATGGTTCCTAGTTCTGCCACCCAGCAGCAGTGGCGGTAGATCACCTGACCTACCTGTAGCGTGTGCCGCGAAATTCGAATTTCTGTCGGGGACGACGGAGTCTATAGCTAAGTATATATCTGCCAGGTAAGTATGTATAAAACTTTATTGTATCATGACAATATCATTTTTATACATTCAACTTCCCTGGCAGATATATACTTAGCTGATTGGCACCTTTGGCGGAGGGTAAGAGACAGCTAATTACTGAATAGACAGGGAACAACATACGTTGTAGGTAACAAAAATATAAGAAACCTTGGTTCCTACCTGTGTCGGCGAAAGACTTCATGGCTACTGCCTAGGAGCTTACATCGCCTCAAGAGCCTCAGCGAGGTAGTGACCTCATGCTAAGAATTCTTGATGGTCTGTCGATGGGGTCTTATCCACTTACTCGACAGAACCAAAGGATCTTTGTCAATGGGGTCCTATCCACTTACATGACAAAACACCTTGCCATATGGCATCATTAAGGAGCATAACACCGATCCCGATCACCTGATCCTAATACCGGGGTTAGTACTACGATTGAAAGGAGTTATCCCCCCAACATCCTTTCAAACGACCATAAAAACTCAAAACCAAACAATCTTTTAGTTAAAAACAATATTATTTAAGGATCAGTACCAGCTCCCTGTCCCAGCACGGTATCCGCTGATACATAAGGTCCAAGAGAAAAACACTTTTCATAAGTCACTCTGACGTCTTTTAAGTAGTGGGAGGCAAATACCGAGTTGCATCTCCAATATGTTGCTGCTAATATGTCTTTCATTGACATATTTCTATTAAAGGCTAGGGAAGTTGCAATTGCACGGACTTCGTGTGCTCTAACCCTAAGCAGCTTAAATGTTTCCTCTTGGCATTTCATGTGAGCCTCCGTTATCACATTTCTTACGAAGAATGCTAATGCGTTCTTCGACATTTGCCTCTTCGGGTTCCTTACCGCGCACCATAGGCTCTGATTACAACCTTGAAGTTGACTCTTTCCTCTTCAGATAAAACTTCAGTGCTCTGACCGGACAGAGAGACCGTTCTGTTTCTCTACCCACAAGGGGAGAGAGGCCCTTGATTTCAAAACTTCTGGGCCAAGGCTTAGAAGGATTCTCATTCTTGGCCAAAAACAAAGGTTGGAAAGAGACAACAGCAGAATCTCCTCTAAAACCTACCCGAGAGTCTAATGCATGTATCTCACTGACCCTCTTGGCCGTCGCGAGGGTCAAGAGAAAAATGCACTTCCTCGAGAGGTCCCTAAAGGATGCCTTATCAGGTGGTTCGAAGTATTCGAAGAGAGAAACTGGAGGACCACATCTAGGTTCCAACTTGGAGTGATAAAGGATTTAGACTTTGTAGTACCAAAGGATCTTATCAAATCATGGAGATCCTTATTGTCTTCTATGTTAAGGCCCCTGTTTCTAAATACAGCCGAGAGCATACTTCTATAATATACCTTTTATGGTAGAAACAGCTAAACGTGATTCCTCTCTAAGGAAGATAAGGAAATCAGCAATTTCGGTCACAGAGGTATCGGAAGAGGACAGCTTCTTCGACCTACACCATCTACGGAAGACTTCCCACTTCGATTGATAGACCCGCAGAGTAGAGGACCTGCGGGCTCTGGCAATTGCGCTTGCAGCTTTTCGCGAAAAGCCTCTCGCTCTGACAAGTCTTTCGATAGTCGAAAGGCAGTCAGGGAGAGAGCGTGGATGTTTCCGTGATATCTCTCGAAGTGGGGTTGTTTGAGCAGATCTGTCCTCATGGGAAGAGATCTGGGGAAGTCCACCGTCCATTCCAGTACCTCTGTGAACCAATCTCGAGCGGGCCAATATGGGGCGATTAGAGTCAGTTTCGTCGCCTCCGAGGAACGGAACTTTCTTAACACTTCCCCCAGAATCTTGAACGGGGGAAAAGCGTAGGCATCTATGCCCGACCAGTCCATGAGAAAAGCATCTATCGCTATTGCTCTTGGATCTTCTACAATGGAGCAAAAGTTTTCTATCCTTCTGGAGAGAAACGTGGCGAACAGGTCTATCTGAGGCTTCCCCCAGAGAGACCAGAGCTTTCGGCAGACTTCGGAGTGTAGGGTCCACTCTGTTGGAAGGACCTGGTTCTTCCTGCTGAGTCTGTCTGCTCTGACATTTTTTGTCCCTTGTACAAACCTCGTCAGCAATACAGTGCCTCGTTCCTCTGCCCATATCAAGAGGTCTCTCGCTATCTTGTATAGCGAGTGAGTCCCCCCCCCTGTAAGCCAGAGCCGTGGTATTGTCCGAATTTACCTGGACTACCACGCCTCTGACCTCCGACTCGAAGTATTTCAAGGCTAGATGAACTGCCATAAGTTCTTTTACATTTATATGCCAGGACACCTGTTCTCCTGTCCAGGTTCCTGACACTTCCTTCTTTCCTAGAGTTGCTCACCCATCCCGTTTCCGAGGCGTCGGAAAACAACACTAGGAGAGGGTTCCGAATCGCAAGGGATATGCCTTCGTTCTTCTGAAGCGGGGTTAACCACCACCTCAGGTCTAATTTTATTTCTTGAAGAATGGGAAACTGATCCGAAAGATCCCCTTTCTTTCTGTCCCACATTCTTTGCAGGTAAAATTGCAGAGGTCTCAGATTGAGCCTCCCTAGGGAAACGAACTGCTCCAGCGACGAAAGGGTGCCCAGAAGACTTAACCATTCCCTCGCTGAGCTTCGTTCTTTCCCTAAGAAGTTTGATATTTTCTCCAAGCCTCGAGCAATTCTGTCTTGCGATGGAAATGCTCGAAAACCCCGAGAATCCATCTGAATCCCCAGATAGACAATGTCTTGGCTGGGGACCATCTGAGACTTCTCGAGGTTCACGAGCAGTCCGAGTGAGCGAACGAGATTCAACGTCGTTTCTAAGTCCTCCAAACATTGTTGTTTTGACTTGGCCCTTATTAGCCAGTCGTCCAGATAGAGGGATATGTTCACCCCCTCCAGATGAAGCCACCGTGCTACGTTCCTCATAAGGTTGGTGAACACTTGATGGAGCCGTAGACAGGCCGAAGCACATGGCCCTGAATTGAAAGACCCTTCCCTGCATCATGAATCGTAGATATTTCCTCGATGACGGATGAAGAGGGACATGAAAATATGCGTCTTGTAGATCCAAGGAGGCCATCCAATCTCCTGGACGCAGAGCCGCTAGCACCGATTTGGATGTTTCCATAGAGAACTTCTGTTTCTCTACGAATCGGTTCAGTGCGCTCACATCCAGGACAGGTCTCCACCCTCCCGAGGCTTTCGGAACAAGGAACAGTCGATTGTAAAAGCCCTGAGAGTGGTGGATCGGTACTAATTCTATGGCCTCCTTGTCCAACATTTGTTCTACTAATTGCAGAAGAATCTTCCTCTTGACAGGGTCCGCGTACTTCGCCGACAGTTCTCTCGGAATAGACGTCAAGGGAGGTCTGTCCCTGAAGGGGATGAGATATCCTCTCCTCACAATTGAGAGGGACCAGTTGTCCGCCCCTCTCGACGTCCATTCTTCTGCAAAATTCAGTAGTCTGGCGCCTACTGGTGTTTGGAGGACTTGAGGTTCATTTGCTTTTCTTGGTAAGTCTAAAGGCAGAAGCCCTACCTCTTCTTTCTGCTCCTCTCTTCTTAAAGGAGGATCTCGAAGATGAACTCCCTCGAAAGGGCGGCTTCGGGACCCGTGTCTCCCCCTTCGTGGCAGGAACAGCTGTCTTCGGCCTTTTGGTTGATTGAACCAGAAGGTCCTGTGTCGCCTTCTCGGTAAGTGAGTGAGAAATATCTTTCACTAACTGAGAAGGGAAAAGCTGGTTAGACAGAGGAGCGTACAGAAGGGACGACCTCTGTGCCGGAGAGACAGCTTTCGTAAGAAAAGAACTGAATACAGTTCTCTTCTTAAGTATTCCCGCCCCGAAAAGGGAGGCCACTTCTCCCGAACCGTCTTGCACTGCTTTATCCATACAAGTCAAAATACTATTAAGGATATCGGGGCTCAGTTGTTCATTGTCTTGTGTCCTCTTGGCCATCACCCCAAGGGACCAGTCCAGAAAGTTGAAAACTTCCAAGACATGGAACAATCCCTTGAGGAGATGGTCCATTTGTCTTGGCTGAAGAAAGAGAGCGTCTCCTTGACGCGTCCACCAGCGTTGAGAAATCTGCCTCTGCAGTCGCTGGGAGGGCGAGTCCCATTGCTTCGCCTGTCTCATACCAGATACCCCTCCTCCCAGAAAGTCTGGAGGGAGGGCAGGTAAAGACAGTCTTTCCCGCCTCCTTCTTGGAGTTAAGCCAATTTCCAAAAGACTGCAAAGCCTTCTTCATGGAAATTGTTGGCCGCATCTTCAAGAAGGAGGACGACTTTGCGGTTTTCGCGCTCGTGAACAGCGACCGAGGAGAAGGAGGAGCGGCAGGACTCAATGAATCTCCAAATTCTTGGAGTAAAAGCGCAGCCAACGCTTTGTAGTCTGATAGTCCCGCCGCTTTTTGATCTTCGGTGTCAGAGACATCTTCTAATGCAAGTTCCACCGGAGTATCATTATTAGCCGAGGGAGAACGTCTCTTCTCGCAAGGTGAAGGACTCTTCGCAGGATCAACTGCTTCCCGACAAGGTCGACGGCCGCCTGTGCGACATCTTGTGTCCCTGTCGGGAGAATGCCAATCCTGAGAAAAAACCCGATAATCATCTAAGCCCTCCTGACAAGAATGACGGCCGCCTGTGCGACATTTTGCATTCTTCTCAGGAGACAGCTGTGCTTGCGGCAGATTTTCACCAGAAACGGACATATCGTGAACAGGACGACGGCCGCCTGTGCGACGTCTTTCGTCTCTGTCCAGAGAAATCCGTTCCTGGTCCAAATCATAAAGAGACGCTTCCTGGTTGATTTCTCCGTATTGTTCTTTTGAAGAAAATCTTTCAATGCGCTTGGACGTATCTGTCCGTCTCGGACTGTGTCGTCTGTCCGAGCTGTCCACATATGGAACTTGGCGCTTGGCTGGTGTCATTCCAGTACGACACTTCTGCCTGTCCGTCTTGTCCGCTTCTGGCTCCTGGCGCCTGGACGGAGTTGCCTGCGCACGACGTTTTTTCCTATCCAGGCTGTCCGCCTTGCCACGGCTGTCCGCGGTAGGCAGGCATCGCTTGAACATAGTTGTCCGCATAGGACATATCTGCCTGTCCGGGCTGTCCGCTTCTGGCGAATGGTGTCTGGTTGGCGCCGTCCGCGTAGGACACTTTTTCCCGTCCGAGTAGTCCAATTCTGGCGCCGAGCGCCCGGGTGGTTCTGTCCGACTCGGACACTCTTCGTCATTGTCCGTATGTTGCGTCTCAATTCTATGAGTTTTCATCCTTCTTTCTTTATTCCTCTCTGTACTCGTACGAGGAGTAGAGGAGATAAGTCTGGAGTCCGGAACGCCCTTCGGACGAGATCTCTTAACCGGAAGAAAATCGTCCTTTTTCCTCGGGAGGTCTTTTCTCAATACTCCTACTAAAGAGGAAATCTGCTCCTGCATTTTACGTAGGATGTCCGTCGCTGTTTCTTCCTTCTCTTTGTCATGAATAGGAGAATGCGCTCTGGAAGGTGTAGGAGATCGAGATATTGTCCTTTTGGCTCTTTTCCTCTCATAGGGAGAATCGTCCGGAAAACGTTCCGGGCTCGAGTCCAACGTCGGAGCTTTCAACTCCTCTTGAGCGGACGCGACAATTCGTCGGAAGTCCATCCACTTCTTCGAGGAGACGAATCGGATGACGAAAAGCACTCTTTCAGGATGCCTTTCCAATGGCGATCCTTGGCAGTCTGGGACGCTACAGATTCTGCCGAGGGACGCCTGACCGGTGGGGATTCTCCGTAACCTCCGTACGACTGTCGACATTCCTTCTCCTCTGGGCCTGGGAGCTTGGAAGAGGTCTAGGTCTGGGAGCGAGACAGAGCCGATCAGACGCACCCTCCACTACACTGGGGACACTTATGTCACTTTCCACATTCTTACCTTTAAGAGCTTGCATTTCAAGCTCCATCCTTCTTAATGCGGTCTTCAGATTTGCAATCTCCGTAGCAGAACTTGCAACATCTGCTACGGGAGAGGTTGATACTGCATGTGAGGAAGCAATTACTTGGGGGTTAGTTATACTAACTGGCTCGTTAGAGCGTGATCTACTCATACTTCTAGAGACAGCCTTTCTAACCCTATCTCTCTCTAGTTTCCTTAAGTAGGAATCTAGTTTCTTCCATCCTTCCTCATCCATATTCACACATTCATCACACGTGTTATTTCTCGTGCATTCATATCCCCTACACTTCTTGCATACCTTGTGAGGATCTAACGACACTTTCGGTAGCCTCACCAAACAACCCTCATTCATACATCTTCTAACTTCGCAGCTAGAATCCGACATTTTTGAGCAAAATCCAAAGCCAAAATCCAAAAAACGTTCCACAAAAGCGTATGCCAAACCACAGATCCAAATACGTCACCAAAAAGACAGTCCAGAAGATCAACGGCGATGAAAAACGAAATCCAAGTCAGGAGGTAACAATAACGATGTTATGGCTACCCTCGACAGAGCAAATCTGATTTAGAAAATGGGATGGTTCCTAGTTCTGCCACCCAGCAGCAGTGGCGGTAGATCACCTGACCTACCTGTAGCGTGTGCCGCGAAATTCGAATTTCTGTCGGGGACAACGGAGTCTATAGCTAAGTATATATCTGCCAGGGAAGTTGAATGTATAAAAATAGTGTTTATGTATGATATGATGTCTTCAAAAACTCCTAATTTCCTCGTTTCAATACAAAAGAACACTTGTTTTCACAGCGATGTGTTAAATATACCTTTATTAATCTGTTCTTATTTAGAGGTTATATGAAATTAAGTTTATAAACAATGATATGCCCGTTGATAACTTCTGTATGAAAATGAAACTACTATGAGATTCAGGGCCTCTGTAACACGGTTTTTTCGCAATAACTTTTTATCTATGCATTTCATAAATATAACGCTTATTCAGAATACATATTATATCAACACATAAATTCTGAGTGTATTCTGCACTACGTAGGTTGAATAAATTTGGTACTTATAATGTAAAAGTGACCTTTTTTGAAGACGGGCCAACTTACTCAGAGAAAAGGTTTCGAACGCACTCGTTACGTAACTTATGACAGCATTTCTTCCCTCTTTCTCGATGGATGATTGGCTATTCGTAACGAAGGCTAAACCTCTGGCAACAACGACATACAAATTTAAATACAAGCAAAGCAGTACACCTTTATGAACTCTGGAACCTCTCCACTGATAATTGTCATAATGAACAAACCAACAAAATATGTTAGTAAATACTAAAACACTTCGATTATTAGTCTAACTCCCTAAATAAGTTTCCAAAGAAATTACGATCTACTTTATAGGTCATAATCAGATTGACAAGATGTAGGGAATAGTTGGTAATTACCAAAAACATAGTAGACAAGCTTGATTTGATAACTGCTATATCCAATGTCAAGCAATTTTTATTTATTTGCTATCTACCTATTTACTGAAAAAAATAGCCGGTACCGTATATTGGCTTTAAACCTTCACCAATAATTATCGTCAGAATGATGACTTCATGAGGCTCCACCCACTTTCGCCTCGTTATAATTCAGGATAACACTGAAGGCTACCATGGCCATTGTTGGATTAGAAAATTTAACTTCTGGCTATAAAAACTAATTTCTCGAGTAGTTGTAAGAAGTGCTAAATGATCCTCAAGGATCCCAGCAGTTGGTCTAAACGTTTAATTCATGTATATTACTGCTATACTGTTGCGGCACTACTGCTACAGTAGTATTACTACGCTAGCACTGATACCCCACCCACATCTATGTATCGTTCCGCCATTCATAAAGTCTTTGTGTTTCGGAGCCGATGGAATTTCTGTCTGGTGGATGGGCGGGGCAACATTTAGTCAAAAGGTGTTTGTTTACCTTGCTTACGTAATGAATGTTTTTCGACTCTTGGCTCGTATACATTGGCCATGGCGTCGGCTAGATAATTTTTACTCTATAAAAATTAAAACTATCGGGTTTAGGTTATTGATAATGTGGTTGTAAAATATACATATGTCAACTTTCGGCTACATCCGCTGCTTTGACAAGGAGCAAAGTCCAAAAAACCGTGTTACAGAGACCCTGAATCTCATAGTAGTACATATTAACAGTCATCCATTGGTTGCAAAGGCTGGTGAGCCTCCTGTTCAAGTTTATCTAACAAAAAGTCAAACTTCTGATCCTGTTAATGGTTCTTCCTTCAGAGGTAATAAACGACTTGAGTGAACTTGTTGCTGCGGAGTTCGTTGTACTTATGAACTTAAAAAATGACGGCAAGACCGAGACCTTGCGACAGATCTTGGCTTTGCCCAAGAGGGAGAACTTCCTGCTGCTTCTGGACACACCTGCAAATATAATCAGCTTGTTCGAAAAGGTGAGAACGGCCTTGAAGGTTATAAGGGAAGTCAGTACATCAGTATTCGTCTTCGAACAGATGCATAGTTATATGGTGCGATACAGCTCTAGTTGCTGCTGAAACCACAATATGGGAAAGAAACCACAATAAGTACCAAACTCAGGGAACCCGGCATTTCGAATATGTTAAAATTCATAAGTACATGACAGGATTTGATAGTCGGGCAAGCGTTAGGAAGCCATCTGAAAGGATGAGGACCTCGTCCTTTATTCAAAGAAATCAGAGGATATGAGGAAAATATCAGAACCCATTTATATTATTTAGGATTAGCTATTACTCAAAACTTCTTGATATTCCCAGATGAGGAAGAAAATGCTCAAGACTCATTCGGTCACGTGGATTTTGTTAATGGATGCTGATGACAGTGTTGCCAGACTTCAGGAGTTTGTCAACGAAGGGACTCAAGTTATTATCTTTGTAAAGACCTCTGATGGACATATGATACTTTATCGTCCTTCTGTCGACACTTACGGAATTACTCGGTATGTAATATTGAACATATTTTCAAAACCTACAGAACTTTCTATCGGAAATACAACTTTAATATTAAATTCCTAACTGTCGTCTCTATCTGCATAATTCTCTTTGAAACTAAACTGATTTACTTACATTTTGGCTGTATCTTACATATGACAACTGTCCGCCATATTTTTCCACATTCATAAGACGACAAAGGCCACAGAAGATTGATGGAATGAAGAATAAATGGACTCGAGGTTCCACCTTTCCTGCATTGTTTACTCTAAAAAATATGCATGACAGAAATTTACGAATAATCTAAATACAACATTATAATTGCTTGATTAATAATACCATGATGAAACAGTTAAGAACTAGAGCTTAACTCTTCACTTCATACGAATAAACCAAAATCTAACCGAACGCCTTAACTAAAATAATTCCCCTATTGGAATTAATTTCATATCAAAACGGGCCACTCTGACGAAATGGTTTCAAAAAGGCCTTTTACACCTGTGATTTACACCGGCTGATTAAAAGGGTCAAGGCATATTTTACGAACAGTAAAATCTAAAGCGCAAAAAGGCTCGATTCCATTACACCTGCTAATCATCCAGTCAAATTTAAACAAAGACGATTTCATGTAATTAAAAATAAAAAAAGGGAATGAATTGTAAACAGTAGTACCAAGTAATCAAGAGAGGAAATCTGTCCACCGCTTAATTATTGCAGATTTACGAACAATGGCCGGTGGGATGCGACAAAGGACCTGAAGAAGATATTCTCTGAAGAACCGCAGAAGTCTTATGACCTTAGTGGACGTCATTTTAAAGTGGCCGTTAAGGAAATCACCATGGTGATCAAAGTGGGCGGAGCTCATACAGACGGGAGCGTTGAGCTTGTATCAGGAGCTGAAGTTGACATCTTGAAGGTCTTGGGTTCAGCTCTAAATTTCACGTAAGCAACTTCCACGCAAACTACCGCAGATTCGAGTCTGGTCCGAAAGGTTCGTGAGGCACCAGGTTTCTAGACGGTGTCGTCTCGTAAGTAGGAGCAATAAAGACTAAGTTGCGTGCACATTGTGACCGTTCATGTTCGTAGGTTTTGGTTTTCTGGCACATCAGGTAAATATAACAAAATAATGTGCCAAATGGACAAAACTTGCAATACACGCTAAATACATGCTGCCAGTTGTTAATTTCATACGTAACACTTTTTAGACATTTCAGTACCTATAAGTAGTGTGTCAGTGCTAAGAGGTAAAATCGTTTCCTTCACGAAGTTCTTGAAATTAATCTGTGAAGATGGATGTGCATCATAAACCTTAACTTTGCCTATTCCCCCACTAACAAGTTCATAACTCACCGCTTGATGTTTGGAGCCCTCCTGTTGACATTTAATTAGTCCAACTGGTGAAAGGTGTGGCAAAAGTAAACAATACTGTTCCAAATTGGTTATTTCTATGCGCATAACTGCACGAAATAATTATACTGCGACTTTTTTTTCGTTGTAGATACAAAGCATTTCTTCCACGAGACAATGTATGGGGAGATGTTTTGCCGGATGGGAATGTGACAGGAATCATTGGAATGGTCGCTAGGCGTGAAGCTGTTCTTGGAATTTCAGCATTATCCTTTTCAGGTAAACTTTCTTCGATTCTCTTGCTATGGGTAAGACAGGTGCTTTATAAACATCTAAAGACACCATTTTCATAGAATCACTGGTTCCTGTCGGTGCTTCGAGAAAGGAAAGATCCACCGGGATTACAAGCCTCTTTGCGAGCCTCATGTTCGGTTCTGCAGCAAGATTAAGATTAATGTCAAAATGACCGATTAGATGTTCAAAATCGCTTTTAGGAAGATAGAACACCATTTACTCATTGTAATTAAGGATTTGCTGTTTCTGCAATACATCGGTCAGAAATAAATAAAATTAAATAAATTAACTAAATAAACTAAATAAAATAAAGTAAAATAAATTAAATAAAATAAAAAATCAATCAATCGACAAAATAAATTAAAAAATAAAACATTAAATGAAAATCAATCAATCAATTAATAATTAACAATTATAAATATATATACATATATAGTAACCTCGGCGGCCCAGCGATATGTAAAATACGTGAAAGTACAAGGGGCGTTCAATAAGTATATTCAACATAATTTTTTTCTCGGCCAATTGCCATTCAGAAGAAAAAAAAATCTTTTTGAGACTTCCTTAACCATCCCCGCGTTGTCATGTATTTCCATTAATTTCATATAGACGGCTGCAGTATACTCAGCTATCAAAAGGGCGTCTGTGACTAAGGTACATTCCAAACAAAAAGCAGTGGTAGGATTCCTTTTGGAGGGGAAAGAGACCGTCATAAATATTCACAGGCGTTTGCAGAATGTAGACAGAGACCTGGCAATGGTTAAATGCACTGTGAATCGTTGGGCGAAGTGTCTATCATCATCAGAAAACAAGGAAATCTGTCTGATCAGCTGGCTGGTCTCACACATCTGCGAACCGTGCAATGGTGGAACGTGTGGACACTTGTTATTTGAGGTGATCCTGGAATCGCAATCTAATAACTATCTGCTCAAATTGACTTCTCGGTAGCGTAGACACAAATGATCCTAACTTAGGGTATTACAAGTTTTGTTCCTGCTGGCTTGATCCGCACGATCCACCATTGCAAGCGTCAAAGGTTTTTTTTTTTTTTTTTTTTTTTTGGCGGGAAAGTGGAAAACTTCATCATAACTCGTAATTTATACTCATTATTTCGCCTACATTACTTATTTCTGAGGGATTTTTTAGTGCCCTAACATAAAGCAATGATTTAGCTGCAAAATCAAACAAGATTGAGAAGTCTCCCTTGAAAAAAAAAAAAAAAAAAAATATATATATATATATATATATATATATATATTATATAATATATATATATATATAGATATATATATATATATATATATATATATATATAATATATATATATATAGGCAGTCCCCGGCTTACAACGTGTTCGGCTTATGACCTTCTGAGGTTATGATGTTTTTCAATTATATTCATCAGAAATTATTTCCAGGTTTGTGAAACATGTTCCAGTGTTACGACGTTGATCTGACAGAGAAATAGGACTCCAAAATGCAAAATAATCAATATTTGAAGGGTTTTTTATATGAAAAATGTAATAAAAAATGCAGTTTACATAGATTTTTAATACAGCCGCATTTAAAGTAAGGTTATCTTAGGAGTTTTGACGATTTTCCGGCTTAGTATGAATTTTGGCTCATGATGCGTTTCAAGAACGGTACTCCTGTCGTAAGCTGGGGACTTTGTGTATAAATGTTTTCATGCCTCCCTCTAAGAGTCACTGCCACTTCCACGAATTGCTTGTGAGGGTCATCAATCTAAGAGGGCCAAAATGTGAGATCGACCCTAGTTGGTGACTAGGGTGCACAGCAAGCAATATATCGAAGTATGTATCGTTTCAAAGGTCAGATGCTCAAAACCGCTTCAGTCTGGACAACATGACTCCGTCACAACAGTTGATCGTGGAAACCAGAAAAGATTCTGTTTTTAAAAAAAGATGAACATTCCATACCTTCTGAATTTAATTTAAAATTAAAGCCATAGGCCAAGCACTGGGATCTATGAGGTCATTCACTGCTGAACCGGAAATTGACAGTAAAAGGTTTGAAAGGTGTAACAGAAGGAAAACCTTGCAACTGCGCTACGAATCGACTGTTATAAGAGGGTGGAAAGTAAGATGGACAAAGAGAATATAAAAGGAGGTACAGTAATAGGAACAAAATGGGTTGCAGCTAGGGGCAGAAGGCACGCTGCAAAGAACCTTAAGTAATGCCTACAGAGAACGGCATGAGTTGCACTGATGGTATTATTCCCCCTACACGGTCCATACTTTCTGGGCTTACCTGTAACCTAACGAACCATCTCCATTTTCCCCGATATTTGCAAACGCCTATATGAAAAGGACTCCTGCATACTACCAAAATAATTATAGTTTGAAAAGTGAGGAGGAGACTACCCAAAACTGAAAAGTGAGGCAGAGACTACCCAAAACTTATCAAACTAGCGTAACCTCTGTAAGGTGGAGAAAAATCAACTAAAAGGGCGCTACCTTATCCCCATGAGAAAGGGTCTACTACCTATAAGCAACCTCAACATACCTATAAGTAACCTTAATGAATTGTTATATCAAATTTCCTCTGAAGCAAAAAGCATACATAAGCATCTGTACTATGTATGTGAGAGGCAGAATTGACAATGCATAACATCACATGCAATTTCCTTTCATGACTAATTAATTACCTCTTCTTCTGGATTTGTACAGACAGTAGAATTAGTGCTATAGACTTCACTACTTCTTACCACGTTGGCAGATTCTTGTTAATGTCGAGGTTCCCAAAAGAGAAGAACAAGCCACTAGCAATTCTCAGCCCATTCAAACTCCAGGTAGGTAAGAAGAAACTTTACCATCCTATACTTATATCTCTTTTTCGTGCACTGTAGCACTTAAGATATCTTTTATCGTAAGTATGTGTAAAACTAACTTCCACTAAACAGACAAGATCCAATTAAAAAACCAAACGTTCCTCGCCACATTCATAAATTAACGATGCAATCAAGAACTGAAGCTCTAAAGATAAATGTATACAAGTTATTTCCTCTTCCTGCATCTTTACATAACGACTCACTACCATCCCCCTTTATTGCCATCTGGTGTTGCAGCAGCAATGCACCCTAAACCTCTACTATATGGCGTTCTCCTCTATCTTCCATGACCAGAAATTCCTGACAAATTTGTACCAGTAACCCATCTACATACCTATCTTTCATTAACCCAAGTCTCTTACGGTTTATTACTTATCCATACCAGTGCAACAAATTCTTGTCCACTTTTCACACATCATAACTTGGCGTTATTCTTTGACACCCTCGCATCTAAATTTCTCACTATTTCGTCCTCTTCATGACTACGTCTTTTGGCATACACTTCGTTTTGGATCTTACTGTTGCCTTCTTTTATCACTGAACAACGACAATTCCTCACTTCTATAAATATTGGTCAAGTGTGCTACATATAAGTGAAAAAAAATTAAATAAAAACATTTGAATTTATGTAGCTCGTAGGCTGACAGAATGATCAGCTTATAGGTTCTATATACAGTTACAAATACTGTTTTGCCCACGTAAAAGATATTCGTTTTCCCTGAACCAGATCTGGGTTTGTGTTACCTTGGCTGTTTTGCTCATTGGACCTGTCGTGTACTCGATGGCATTTCTGTTAAATAAATACATGGCAGCTGACGTGAAGATTGACTTCGAGTGGTTTCAGTTTAACATGTTTCGAAACATTGTCAACCAGGGGAACTCTATGAGTGAAGACTCTTTGCAAGTCAGAGTTATTCTTTTATTCTGGTTTCTCTTCTGCTTCATAATTTCGGGTAAATATTGACAATATTCCACAATAATATGGAATTCATGTTTGTTTATATATATATATATATATATATATATATATATATATATATATATATATATATATGTGTGTTCATGATGTTTGTTTATATATATATATATGTGTGTGTGTGTGTGTGTGTGTTTTACTGTACATACGTTTACTGTTAGTCTGGAGGAGATAAACTTGTGATTTTCTTATAATCATTAAAGCTCATAAAAAATTTAAATTAAAGATTATTCCTTTCTTTTCAAAGCAATATACTCAGGAATGTTAACGGCCGTCTTGGCCATCCCAGCTTACGAGACTCCCATAGATTCACTGGAGGACCTTCCGAGAGCTGTTAAAGAAGGCTTTACTGTGGGGACTTTGGGAGGAAGTAACTATGAAGCTGTTTTTAAGGTAAACACACTTTCAACAAAAGTAATGTAATTTAATTTCAGATCCATGAAGTAATCTTGATGGGAGAAAACGGGGATTGGTTGTCTAGTCCATAACCATCTAACTTGGGTGGGGAGGGAAAAAAAAAAAAAGTTAATCTAACCACACAAGTAACACCTAAATTCTGTATGAAAATTACCTGAACAAATTTTTGTCTTCCTCCGAATAAAAGCCTTGTTACGCTAGTGGAAATGATTATCCTCGGGTAATGGCAAGGAAAAATGAGTTGTATTTATACAAATGGTTAATCAACATGAAACCAGGATGCAGATTTACTAAACTAATCATGATTTCTCAAAGAAAATCGTGTCTTTACAGTCCGCTACTGAAGGAGTTCTCAAACAGACTTGGGATCTTTTTGATCACAAAGACAGATCTAGGAGTTTTGTTGGCAACGTTTACACTGGAATCCGTCGGGTTAGTATTTTCTAAACTGCTCCTTTTATGAAAAAGGCTCCTTTGATTTGGATTTTATATTTTTAGCTAATAAGCAAATAGTTCATAAATATCAAGAATATAATATTGAGGTAATGGGTAAAATGCTTCCAGCATTTGTGTAAGAAAGCAATTTTTTTTTTTTTCAAGAAATATACATGTACATATGCATATGATCACCGTTGGAACGGAGCAATGTAATCAAGATAAACATTTCCCTTAGAGGTGTTGGTTTCAGGGAAAAAAAAGAACAATCAATGAAACCTTCATCCTCACTCTCTCTGCAAGGGAAACTATAGGTATAAAAATAGTGCTTAAATTACCTATCTGGTAGATTTATAGATATCTGGAAAAGGTCAGCAAGTGGTGTCGCCAGCTTGGTAGAAATTGAGCTCCATAAGTCCTGTACAGTCCAATCACTTCATTATTGACTACATATAAAAAACACAGCACTTAATGTTTATGAGCAGTACCTTTACCGCAAAGCCTTTTCTCATACGCCCCTGAAAAAAATTTATCAAATGCTAGCAGGAAATATGTTGGTTGTATTCAGATAGTGATATGGACCTTTTGCCGCTGTCTTTGGTCCATGAAAATCAATACACATCTCTGCCGTAAATATTACGATTTTGTTCATCTCATTTCCTTACAAGCTTTATTATTATCATTTTCTCTTGATGCAGATTCTTCTCTCGTCTCATAGGCATTGTATGTGTTCCGTAAGGATACTAAGGAAAATGTAGATGGGAAAGCAAGTACAGCATGGGGTGTTTAGAAAAAGGAAACAACATAGCATGCAAACTCAACTTTCTCATATACCTCTATTTCACTGGTGATTCTCCTATTTCTAACTTCCACTTTCCAACAACGTTATTCGGAGTAATGCTAAAACATATAATGGCAAATTCATAAAGATTTCCATTTCACAATCTTATTTTATTTCAAAATTATTTGCAGGTTTTGGAAGAGAAATTTGTGTTTATCATAAGTGATACCTTCGCTCATGCATTTGAAACTACTTTTGGAGAGAGGAAATTTCACCTCAGCAGAGAAAAGCTTTTTCCATCGTATCTGGGGATTGTTTGTCAGAAGGGGTCTCCTATCACAGATACACTCAGCCATGCGTAAGTATAAAATTATCAGAACTTAAGAGCTAAATATTTACTTGCCAGGATTAGTTTTTAAGAAATTCTATAAAATTGTAAATCCTCAATCTAATATTACTTGTAAACCCCAATAATCTAGTGTTTAAGTTAATATGGAGCTAATTCAGTAAACTTCACTAATCCTTACACCATTCCATGACAGACCCTGAAATCGTATAGGGAACATATAGTTTTTTCAGCTGGCTAGAATATCAAGATCTCAATTCCACTGTGTTTACTTCAATTCAAATTCTATCATATTTACCCACTTCAATTCAAAGGCTGATTTACACCCTTTAATGGAATTTCTTCAGTAGATTTAAGTTTGATCGTGTTTGCTTAATGCAATTCAAAGGCTGGTATCCACTCTTTAATTAATAAGGATTTATTTATCAAATTAATAATAGCTTAACATTGGGAAGGAAACGTGAAACTATATGGGAGACTAATATATAATTTATGGAAAATGGCAGAGCCAAACAACAAAGTGGCATGGGTCATGACCTAGGAACCCTGCTCTCCACTTGAAGAGGGTAGGCATAGTTGTCTAAGCAATCTATATAAAAAGATCTAAGTAAATCTTGTAAGGATTTCCTAAAAGGCATTTAACTTCTTGACAGCTTTCATGATTGTTATTGGCTTAAAAGCACATCATTTGACACGTCCTTTGTTTACTGCTTTTAATTGGCTGATACAACCTATCATCAGTTCAATGGAGTATGGTAGAAGTTGTGTGGGTGGGGCACGCAATCATGTTTATTGTAAGCTTTCCCCCTAAATACCTCATTACATGTCAGTGTGATTTTTTTGCATTGTAACGGCTGATAGACGGATCTAATTGGCTAATCCAGAAAGTATAAAGGCACTCTGTAACTAACATCGTTTTCCATCTTTGTCCAGTAGCGCATGATCAATTGCGTTTTTGAATGATTCATGAATATTCACCCTATGCAATGCCTTCCAAGTTATACCTGGCTTTATTGCAGAACCTGCAATGTTGCAGGTGCTGTTACTTTTGAGTGTGGTGCTATGTATCTTTGTTATGGCCCCAGCTCGCCCTACGAGGGCTAGGAAGGTATACTGACACTTCAGAAAGCTTGAAATAAAGAGAATCGAAGCAGATTGTTCTATAGAATGTAATATGGAGTATGGCATTGCCAAGTCAGTCATGCAGGATATCAAGAAACCTAGAACAAGCTGAAGTAGTACATGAGTGACTTTGGGAAGAAATCAAGAAGTCAGGTCCAAAAAGTGATGGTAAAACTCCTTCATGAGGACATTAAACAGCTAACTTTGATCTGGTTTCGTCAGTAAATGACTACCACGTGAACATGCGTGCTGCTGAATTGAAGACTACTGCAATGAAGTTCATATGTCTACTTGGGGTTGTGGACCTGACAGCATCTGAAGGTTGGCCATTTTGGTTCAAGATCAGACATGGATTTTCCAACAAAAGCACATGGCGAGGCTCTGTATGCTTCTGAGGAAAAAAACAGCCGATGTTAGATTACCAAAACTCTTTCGGCACCTCATCCAACCAGTCACTTCACGACCTGTGGGAGGTACAGAGGGTACAGGTTTCTCGTTGGACGAGTGGATTTTGCGCTCAGCTACCAATCGTGGTCCGAAGTTCGATTCTCGGCTCGACCAATGCGGAACCAGAGGAATTTATTATATCAAGAAATTCATTTCTTGATAAAATGTGGTTCGGAACGCACAATAAGCTGTAGGTCCTGTTGCTAAGTAACCAATTGGTTCCTAGCTACGTAAAAATATCTAATCCTTTGGTCCAGCCCTAGGAGAGCTGTTAATAAGCTCAGTGGTCTGGTAAAACTTAGATATACTTAACGGAGGGTACAAGACCTTGGCAATACAGTGGAGTAGGATGAGGGGGGAGTAGCAAGACTTAATCCTTCTTGCATGTTTTAAAAAGTCCGGCCGTCATAAGCTACTTGCCTTCTGCATTGAGTTTCATCTTGAAGTATGATAGGTGTTTATTAGCATATTAAGTGTTAAATGTTATAAAGTACTGACGAAGTATGACGAATTGCTGTTTTACACATGTTGAGCTTTTATTTTTCACCCTATCCGGACTTTGACCCTATCTGGCATGGCCTTTGCTGTTTGCAGATATGGGAGAGATTACCGTAAAAGCAAAAAACCTTACAAAAAGGATGATCAAAGGCTATAAAATGTTAACTGCCTATAAAATGTTCCTAAATGTTAATTGCTATAAAAGTGTTATAGTAATAATCAGTTAGTCTAAGGTAACCCTGCATATGTCAATGGAACCAATATAAATGTATATACTACAAGAGTAGACAATTAGCACTAATTAGCGTACAGAAGTGCTCTTGGGATTCAATATGCTAACAGGACATAGATGTAATTTTTGTTGTAATATCTATGTATGTTAAAACAACAAGAAATCAATATTTGTAAATAATCTGGCTCTATGGAATTGAGGAACATGAATGCCCCTTTACAATCCTACTGAAGGCACATCAACAGCAGTCAATGACCCCTATACAATGTTGCCATGCACTCCTTATTCTTGAAGCATATTTGTATTTCATAAATATTAGTGCACCAATTTACAAGGCCTTTCACATCACCACCATTTCCCAGGCCATCCTCCAAACAATTCTGGAGTATTTGCTCACTCCACATGACTTAACCATTTCAAAATTACATCTTGTGGGCACAAAGTATATAAATACAAGAAAGTACTGGGCACTAGCATTCTATTCAATATATATATATATATATATATATATATATATATATATATATATATTCATTGAATAGAATGGCTTTTTCACTGTTAACCAGCTTTTTTGAAATTGCTTCATATTTTCTAATTATTTTCTTTACTTCATTGTTCAGGTTACTAATGGACACATAATGGGGTTCTTCCATTTACTCCAGTATTTTTACACGCGACAGCTGTTTCGTCAACCTATACGTATTGACGTTATCAAGCGTACTGATACAAATATGAGCCTACATGCGTTTTGTGACGTCATGAGGACGGAAAGGTAGTACAATTGCCAGATACCTAGTTTTAAGTATTTACAAAAGACTGTGAAACATAAAATAATTCAAATAAATAAATATGTTAACAACAGATATTATATAAAAAGTTGAAAGTAAGTTATTATATACACATTATACATAAATATATATTAATTACATATGTGTTTAATTTACTGAAAGTCAGTCTGCGCTCCTGTCCGCGTGTGGGCCTTTTTTTTTCCCACGCTGTTGAAGGGTGGGCTGCCCTCCTACACGAGGGCAAGGATCGGTCTGCCTCACGTTGGATGTTAAGGCTGGGACGTTGCATGGCGATGCTGACTGCTTCTGATATCAATAAACGATTGTAGTTGCCTTCCTTGTGTATTATTTTGGTGTTTGTGAGAAGTTCTTGTAATGATGGTTTTTTATTGTGGGTATCCACAAAGTGCTGATGAATGGCTCCTTGGTTTCTGTGAGCCTGCATGCGATGTTTGAGTGTAGTGGTTGTGTGTCCGATATAGCATTTTTGGGGGGACTGACATTGCTCGTCAGCACAGACAAACTTGTACACTATATCAGATTCAACCTCTTTCTCTGTCGATGGGCCGTACTATCGACGGAGAAAGAGGTTGAATCTGATATAACGTAGTACAAGTTTGTCTGTGCTGACGAGCAATGTCAGTCCCCCCAAAAATGCTATATCGGACACACAACCACTACACTCAAACATCGCATGCAGGCTCACAGAAACCAAGGAGCCATTCATCAGCACTTTGTGGATACCCACAATAAAAAACCATCATTACAAGAACTCACAAACACCAAAATAATACACAAGGAAGGCAACTACAATCGTTTATTGATATCAGAAGCAGTCAGCATCGCCATGCAACGTCCCAGCCTTAACATCCAACGTGAGGCAGACCGATCCTCGCCCTCGTGTAGGAGGCAGCCCTTCAACCGCGTGGAACAAAACCCCCTACGCGGACAGGAGCGCACACTGACTTTCAGTAAATTAAACATATATGTAATTAATATATATTTATGTATAATGTGTATATAATAACTTACTTTCAACTTTTTATATAATATCTGTTGTTAACATATTTATTTATTTGTCTTATTTTATGTTTCACAGTCTTTTGTAAATACTTAAAACTAGGTATCTGGCAATTGTACTACCTTTCCGTCCTCATGACGTCACAAAACGCATGTGTAAGTGTTTACATAATAAAAATATGGAATGTTATCGGTTAAAATATGATTTTTATCATGTTAATCTTCATTCTATGCAATTATCAGAGTACATTAGTATTTTCTGTAGCATATGTATCTTAATGAAATGAAGTGAAAAACTGTATCATTATGTATCACGTGATCACTATTATTTACCAATATCATTGTTTTATATTTTATTACTTGAATCTGTATTAGTGTGCACCATTAATTTTTTTTACTTATAAGTATTTTATATATTATCTATATATATTCACATAGTGTCTGTATCACACTCCTATAAGTCAAATGCAAGTCAAGTTTGAGTAATATTCAGTAGTTGGTTTTGGTAGCTGACCGAGCTAATGTAAGTGTTTACATAATAAAAATATGGAATGTTAGTCCATATATATAAAAGATGCAATTGCAGGAATGTGATCAGACTAGAGACGCTAAAGATGACGTATACAATAAGTATGTAGGCTAAGATAAACATGCCGTCACCTGTAGTCATTCAATTGTTTATAAACATTAGTCCAAGCTCCCTGCTTGAGACAACTACCGCCTACGTGATCTGTAGCGTGTCTCATTTGATTGTGTGTTCGTATGAAACTGTCATTTGTAAAGTATGTTCATATGTTCGAACTACTGTCTGTTCCTTCATAACTTGTAACAGAGATGGTAGACGGGCAGAACAGAGTTAGATAATCCCTTCATTAGAGCCTGTACTTCTCGTTACCTAAGCTTTAATCATGTAATAGAACAAGCTAGTAGACCATTCATTCATTGGCAAGAAGCTTATCAGCTCATACGTTAATTAGAAGACTTTACAATCAATACCTGATTTTCTTCAGCATGTAAAACTTCAGAAGAATATATCTATTTTTATACTTCGTGTTTTTCTAAAAGAACCTCCTCACCATGGTTTAACACATCTCGTCATAAACAAGAAGTAATCCCGACTTCGTAAGTGATCTACAACCCCAAACCCTCCATTGAGATTGGAAGTGCAATACCAACCGACTTAGCGTATAGATTATCGCAAGTCTAACATTACCTCATAGGGCGTCCTTATCATACAAGGCACAAGCCCTAATATTGGTGGCCAGCGTACCAGAAGAACTCTACTAACGTCCTACGAGAAAAAACCAGAATAATATCATGTTCATAGAAGTCGAACGGACTGACGAAGCAGCAATTCTTCACAACTATATTATCTCGTTTTTAGTGAGCGACTTCAGAAAACACAAGAACTCTTTACCGACGACGAACGCAAGATATGCTTCCAGCAACTTAGTATCCTCGTTTGTGAATACTTCAAGAAACAACGACGTGTCTTTTTCCTACGCAACGCAAGCTTCGTCTCTATTAGAATCATTCAGAAAACCTCGTTAGTGAGTCGTTTCCGGACACGTCAAGAAACAACCCGAACGCGTCCTGCAGCAATCTGATCTTTCAAGGGCTCGAATCCATTCGAAACACACGCTAACGGGGGAAACTGAAGCCAAACCAGGTCAGTCCGCTAAATAGAGAAGTAGGACCAAGGCCGTGTTCGTTTCTCGAACACCGTGACTTCCCACAAAAGCAAATAGCTGTAGTACAATTTTTTATTCATTTGGGTAATTGAGTGTTTCCTTAACATGTCGAATTTTACCGTTAGTTCTGTGGCTGCGTTTACGAGACTTCTTATCTTACTTTTTTACAGAATTATCTACTCATTGAGTTTCGGCTGACCTGCGATTTTTTATCTTTGAGTGTCTGTTTCCCGAAGTACTAACTGACATATCATACTCATATCTATGTTAATTTTATCATTTTGGGTGATTAATTAATCCCTTACGTAACAAATCATATTAAACGTGAATATGCTTTTATGCAGTGACGTCTGTATTATACAGATGCATGATAGAGGTCGTTTAAAAAGCACCGTATGATTAACAGCAACAAAAACAAGTGAAACACCCTACCATCTATAAATTCAGAGTAAACCTTTCGGGTCATGACATTAATGCTCCCTTTGCAAGTCCCGATCGCAAGTTTTAGCCTTGAGATTTTTTGAGTTATATAAACTTGCACCTCAATGACTCACTTAACTTTAAAAATATGGCTGGATTGCAAGGAATAACAGTGTCTGTAAAAAACCTTTACTTTCATCAGGCTAATTGCGCTGAGACCAGATCCCTCACTTATTTCAAATTTTAAGCAAGGAATGAAGTACAAACAGTTAATTTGATGCAGTAGTGATGACTTGTCTTATTAGTATCGCCAGTTCCTAATAGTTCGTCATTCCTTGCTTTATACTAAACACAGCAACATAATGGAAAAACCACAATGAACGTTTGCCCTGATGGTACTAAGAAGGATCCTAATTATTACAAAAAGAAATAGAAACAGTAGCCCCGTTTTTCAGAATCAAACAAGCAAACTCGGTTACTGTGTCACCTAGTCAAGCGGTCAAGGTTAGTTAAATCTGCCGAGTGTTCAAAGCATAGCAAATTCCACACAATAGGCGACTCTAGCAGAGTGGGGAAAAGCGATGTTGGTTCATACATGCCAATATCTTTTTGAATTAAAAGGATTTTTCCTATGAAACACACGGCCGTATAAG
Organism: Macrobrachium nipponense; assembly: GCF_015104395.2. Lineage (NCBI taxonomy): Eukaryota > Metazoa > Arthropoda > Malacostraca > Decapoda > Palaemonidae > Macrobrachium > Macrobrachium nipponense. The sequence goes on from NC_061089.1 coordinate 32,394,582, forward strand.
GTAATCAGAGAAGGTTTTTCGTTTTTTTTTTTTAATACGTAAGTTATTATAAAGTAGTGGGGATATAAGCCCGACTGTACGCGCCGTAAAAACTATGAATATCTTGTTTATTCCTTTAGTACAAGTAATACCCTGTATTACGGACTTCACCGTCTGTTGTGAACTTCCCTAATGAGAAGTCCGGATAAGTGAGCGCTTACAGATACCTCTATAGTTATAAAAAACATTGATCTGTATCTAGTGTAATTGTAAGATCCATCTAGGGGTATACAAAATATTATCTTACATCCTGCAAAATAAGGCGTGTTTATCAAAGAAAATCCTATAAACCTTCAAACATATTAAAATCCGTTTGAACAAAATGAGACAGTTAATCAAATAATAACTTATATAAAGGAACTATACATTTGTCTCATAAATCGTAACATTGTTCAAATGACCCAACAGAATTCTCCCACAACCGCAGTCGCACTTTGCACGCAAAAAATCTCGAAGAAGCATGCACCCTCGAATGTCTTAGTGCGTGTTAAAAAGACTGTGCTGGGAAATGAAATTTTAATCCTTCCCGCACTCTGAAATATAACGATTTCCGCGAACAAACAGCCCTAGACACGGTTGACACAGCAACAAGTTAATCTAGTGATCCACAAACGTATACATATCGTGGATACGGAAGTTATAAATATCGCATTTTTTTTCTTTATTGTTGCTAACTTTTAATCCCGCCCAATCAGTCGTGGATGAATCTCTCGTTAATCTATCTAAAGTAATATCCGTAAAGTCATTCAAGCAGAGGTGATTCAGCAGAAATTTTTTTATCTTTTATCTGAATACCAGGAAGTTTCTCCACTAGCGAGTGATCTCTGGGAAAAAACGGATGTAATTTAACACAAAATACGGTCTAAGGACAAACATAAAGCTATATACGTACCTTCGTGTAGACTCTCAATAAAATTTCAAAATAGAGATAAATGACGAAGTTGACAAATGTTAGTAATAGGAGTCATTAGGAAATCACATAAGCCCATATAATTTTTCCCTCAAACGTCATGCCATAAAAGATCGGACTTGGCGTATAAACATTAGGAAATCACATAAGCCCATATAATTTTTCCCTCAAACGTCATGCCATAAAAGATCGGACTTGGCGTATCTGCGCAGATTCTGTCGCTTAAACAAGGAAACGACTCCCGATAGTTTCCAGTGCCATGTACCGACGACATCTTATCTCTGTTAGGTTAGAATAAATTTTTTTTTCACCAACTTGGACTTACTTAAATGCTTTTACAGATACCATTACCTAAGTGATTGTACCTCACACCGTTTTCAGCACACTCAGGGGACATTATCAATTTTTACGTATGACCTCCGGCTTACATTGCGCCCCAAATTACAATATAGTGTTTTGGAGACTTTTTTAGGGATAACCTACATGCCTATATGGATGATCTTGTAATCTTTTCTAATACCTTAGAAGTACATTCACATAAAGTAGAGCTAGTGCTACAGAGACAAAGACAAATAATCTCAGAGTAAAATATCTAAATGTGAGTTTTTTAAAACCGAACATGTTTATCTAAGTTTTATGTGTCTAGTCAAGGTCTTAAAGTAGTCCATGGTAAGGTGTCGGCTATTCATAACTTCCGGTACCTATTAACGTAAAAGGGGGATACAGCACTTTTGCGCTGTAGTGGGTATTACAATCGTATGCAAATATGTAACTCTTCAATCATAGCAGCTCCTTTAACAGATCTTACGAAGAAGAGCGTAGATTAATTATGGTCTAAAAAGCATCAACAGGCGTTCGATATCTTAAAAGCGGAATAATGCAGCTTACCTAACTTAAAAATCCCTGATTTAAATAAGGAATTTTTTTTTTATTGCAACAGACGCCTCAGACCAAGAGGTAAGAGGGTATTACTTCAGTAATATGATAAACAGTTCTTCCCTATAGCTTTTTATTCACGTAAACTAAAGCCCTCTGAAAGTAAATATGCAGTAATAGGCAAGGAAGGGCTAGGTATCTTTAACACTAGTACATTTTAAGTTCATAATCTATGGCTATCCTGATAAAGTCCTTACTGAACATGAGTCCTTTACCGAGTTTTTCAAAGGCTTTAATCACAGTCCAAAGGGAACTCGGTGACAAATGATCATTCAGGTCTTTGGAGCCAAGATAAGATATCTACCTGGGAAAGCAATATCATAGCTGACGCATTATCCCGCAATCCCGCACCATACTGCAAAGACCATTTAATTTCGAACTAAAAATATAGAAACATCCGTGTCTATTGTTAAAACCGTATCTAAACAAGAAAATTCCTTAACCCAAGAGATCGCGAGCATTGAATATCTGGGTTGGAGCGCAGAACTGTTACAACTGAACAAAGCAAGAGTCAAACAGACATAACCAAAACAATAAAACACTTTTCGTTCAACGGAAACAGAGTCAAGGCAGCAATAAAACCAAACCTAACAATAAATTACTTCGAACGGAAACAGGGGTCAGCGGCTAAGCAAAAACAATAAACACTTCAAGCAGAAACCTAAAGCAAAAGTATATTTAAAGTATGTGTGATCAGAATAATGTAATCAATGTATATTATAGTAGGTCTGTGACGAGGAAAACCCGAAGAACACAGCAGATGACTAACGACCAGGTAGTAGTAATAATCTCTTTAATACCAATCGTCATAAATTGGTGCATTCCGTCATCCAGGTTTCCCTACTATGTCACAGAAAGCCAAATCACTGTTTTACTGGCCTACAATGCTTACAGATATAAAAAGCACATAACTGATTGTAACACGTGTCATGAAAACAAGGGACACACTAAGACACCTGTCCAGTTAAGGGCCTATCCTGTGCCAAATCAATCCTTGAAAGAATATACGTAGAATTATTAACAGAATTACGAGTCTGACAGAGGGAATAAACACTTCTTAGTGTTAATAGTTCCTTGACACGTTATATAGAATTAATAGCACTAAAAACAAACACCGCAATTGAGTGCGTTACGAATATTTATGAGTGCTAAATCAGTAAATATGGAATTCAACACATAATAATCTGTGACTCGGGTGGTGTAAATCAATAATAATCTCCTTAACACGTTGTGTGAATTCCTTTCCATTAAGAAACCAATATATATTTTATCACCCAGAGTCACTCGTTTTGGGGCAGAATAACGGATAATTAAATAGGAAGTGTCAATGTCTTACGAGTTACAACTCGTGATATTGGATCCGAACTGGATTATAGCGGTTCTCGCGGTTTTAAATACCGTTATCATTTATATCTTGTATCTATAGAATTGATGCCGCAAGTAGCCTTATACGGTAACCGCGCTAGAACACTTTTCCACATATTCAAGCCAACCATTAATTTATCAAATATATATAAAAAAAATATATAAATAAATAAATATAATAAATAAAATAAATATGGATACAAGTGGAGTCCAATATAATACACTCCGTAAGAAGTCGGAAGGGTTACAAATTATAAAAAAATAAAAAAAAACTCACGATTAAAATCAATAAGCAAAACGTAACCATAGATTAATTAAATATCCAAATATATATATGCGTAAAGATTTGAACTCTAACTTAACGCTTTAGTAATGACAAATAAGCTAAAAGTTCAAACACATATCCAAAACCTACTGACATATTGTCTGTCCCGGTGATTTATATTCGTAGTCAATGAAAAAAAAAAAAAAAAAAAAAAAAAATAAAAAATAATAATAAATAAATAATAAAATAAAATAAAATAAAATAAAAAAAAGATTTTAAAGTCAGGAAGTCTAGAAGTGAAAATGTTATCTATGAAATAATCCTATATGAATCTTATACAGGGCTAATAATATATATAGAATTTGTATGGAAACCTTTTTCATATAGTTTGAATAAGGAATATTTAATTTAACATAATTACAATTATGCAGATTTCCAACATGAAACTAATATATTGTTCAATCTTGGTACTGTTTTTTTTCAGACATTCTTTTCGTGTGGGTCGAGTATTAAAAGATAATAAATTTATCCTAGTCGTATTTATTACAGCAAGTAACGTAACTCTTAGCTGGCTGAGAGCAATCTCCTGCCAAGTGACGACGTCATCATTGCCGTATCAGTATTTGTTCCTTTTAACCTCAATAATCTGCTTACACAGGCTTCATCTCGCGCTTGCAAAAGCAGATTGACTGGAGAAAGGAATGCCTAGCCCGAACATCTCATGGGCGAGGCAGACGTGTCTAAATTAATAACAAAAATAAGCAAATAGGATTTCTATAACAACAAAATGGATTAATTTTTCTGAACCTCATAGACATTTAGAAGTATCAAGATATGTATATGATATATTTACTTGCAACATTAGCCTATTGCAATTCAAGTAAAACATTCATGGGAAAATGTCACATTTTCTTGAAAAACCCAAAGTTTATTTAGAAATTAGTTACATAGTGGGTTTTTTTCGTTGCATCTCCTACCTATTAATAATGTTTTTAAAATTAACCTCAGAGGATGCGCGCGGGAAACTTGAATATGAAACTTTTGTTAGGGCACATAGGATCAGATTTTATCACAACTTAATTTCAGTTAGCATAGAGAAATACAGAATCATGATTAATCTTCTCTTTGACTCTTATGTTGCCTGGCAATCTTACAAATAGCTCCGTTTTCCACTTCTTTGTCTAGTAATTTACTACCAGTAATATCGAATTTTCTTTGGGATTTGTATTGATATCTGTTTATTTGTTATAATTATGGATATTTTTACAGTCATCATAGACCTGGATAGGTTCACTCATTGTTAATGCCATGGATAAAAAAGTTTGTACAGCGGACTCTTTTGAATTTCAAAATATCAGCGAATTCATGTGGGTTAAGTCTGGTCTAAAGGGCTCTCTCCCCTCCCCTGTATTTGGATGTCGTCTGAATTTACTTTGCCCTTGTGACAAGTATAATTTCACTTGCAGGCTGATTAATGGAACCTGGTTACAGTATCCTGCAGTACGAGAGTTTCACATCGCAACTTCAAAAAATCGTTCGTCGCTGCGGATGACTACAGTCAAGTAACAACCGCCTACAATGTGAAAGGAATTTCTTGGACTTCTTCGACCGACACCGTATCCCGTCGTTAATCTCGTTTTAATGCGGAATGCTCCGGCGGCTGTGGAAATCGACTACAAAGGGGACATACTTCCGACAATTACGACCCGAAGGATATTCAACTCTACTTTGCTGGCGAAGGACTCGTGCTGGGATGAATTGATTCATCGCGAACGTAATCGTGTAGCTTAGGATTCAGAGAATAAGTATGAGCGCAAAATAGAACGTTGGACCCGCCCAGGCAAATTTTCCCCTTGTTTTAACCCTGCGAAATAGGCCGTTTCATTTGGCTATAGGTGGTTGTCTGGAACTGTGTAATGGACGAAAAGTTGTTCGAACGCTAGTTAAATGTGAAGTAGTATAACCTCGGTCATGTATCCTATATAAAGTATCATGTATCCTATATATAAATGATCATAGATAACAGAATCGAAATATATTTTTGTGTGTACGCACTAGGAATCTATATATAAATGATCATAAATAATGGAATCGAAATATATCTTTGCGTGTACGCAATAGGAATCTATTTAGAGTGCACATATATTAATCATAATTATATGATTCCATATACATATGTATAAACAAATCAGGTAGCCTATAATCAATCAGTTACCTTTTATCTTAACAATATCCGCAGATATATAACAGTTAGTATAAAAATCAACGAATCAATCAGCATAAACATTAATAATTTTACCAATTCATATATGAAAATTTTTATCGGTTAAAATATGATTTTTATCATGTTAATCTTCATTCTATGCAATTATCAGAGTACATTAGTATTTTCTGTAGCATATGTATCTTAATGAAATGAAGTGAAAAACTGTATCATTATATATCACGTGATCACTATTATTTACCAATATCATTGTTTTATATTTTATTACTTGAATCTGTATTAGTGTACACCATTAATTTTTTTTACTTATAAGTATTTTATATATTATCTATATATATTCACATAGTGTCTGTATCACACTCCTATAAGTCAAATGCAAGTCAAGTTTGAGTAATATTCAGTAGTTGTTTTGGTAGCTGACCGAGCTAATGTAAGTGTTTTCATAATAAAAATATGGAATGTTAGTCCATATATATAAAAGATTGCTTGCAGGAATGTGATCAGACTAGAGACGCTAAAGATGACGTATACAATAAGTATGTAGGCTAAGATAACATGCCGTCACCTGTAGTCATTCAATTGTTTATAAACATTAGTCCAAGCTCCCTGCTTGAGACAACTACCCCGACCTATAATTCAAACGGCCTACGTGATCTGTAGCGTGTCTCATTTTGATTGTGTGTTCGTATGAAACTATGTCATTTGTATGTATGTTCATATGTTCGAACTACTGTCTGTTCCTTCATAACTTGTAACAGAGATGGTAGACGGGCAGAACAGAGTTAGCTATCGTCATTAGAAGACCTGTATCTCTTTACCTAAGCTTTATCATGTAGAGAGAACAGAAGTAGCCATCATCATTGGCAGAAGCGATCAAGCTATCGTTATTAGAAGACTTGTACAATCATATCTGATCTTCAGCATGTAAAACTTCAGAAGAATATATCTATTTTTATACTTCGTGTTTTCTACAAGAACCTCCTCACCATGAGTTTAACACATCATCGTCATAAACAAGAAGATAATCCCGACTTCGTAAGTGATCTACAAACCCCAAAACACTCCATTGAAGATGGAAGTGCAATACCAACCGACTTAGCGTATAGATTATCGCAAGTCTAACATTACCTCATAGGGCGCCTTATCATACAAGGCACTAGCCCGAATACATGTAGGCTCATATTTGTATCAGTACGCTTGATAACGTCAATACGTATAGGTTGACGAAACAGCTGTCGCGTGTAAAAACACTGGAGTAAATGGAAGAACCCCATTATGTGTCCATTAGTAATCTGAACAATGAAGTAAAGAAAATAATTAGAAAATATGAAGCAATTTCAAAAAAGCTGGTTAACAGTGAAAAAGCCATTCTATTCAATGAATGTTATATCTGTGAAAAATTGAATTGTGCCCTAGAAGTAAATATCTATATATATATATATATAATATATATATATATATATATATATATATATACTATATATATATATATACTATATATATATATATATATATATATATATATATATATATATATATATATATATATACTATATATATATATATATATATCTATATATATATATATATATATATATATATTATATATATATATATATATATATATATATATGTTAGCTATATAAAATATATTATTATGATTAAAGAGGAAAATGTATATAAAACAGTGAAACCCAATAAAACTTAAAGCACTTTAATAACAATTATTAAGCACCTCTTCATACCACAAAACAACGTAAACACAAATTTCGGACGAGTTACAGAAAAGCAACGAACCCCCCCCCCCCCCCACCCCCCCCCCACAACCATTTCTTCACAAGCTACCCATCACCAATTATACTGCAGCTAACAACACAACACCCAAATCACCAAGCTTTACAGCAACTCAACATCAGTTTCATATAAACCTTAACATTAAAAATCTAGTGGCAACCACAGTTTCATCGCACAAGAATACCTCTTAATTACAAAACAAAACATTACCAAATTTTCTTCTTTAGGAACTTGAAACATTTTCACTTTCACTTGTTTGCTGCGAGCCCACGAAAATAATCGTGTGGGGTCTTTATATAACAGAGACCCGCTAACCATGCATGGACCCAATAATACCTTTCTTTACACTCAATCCTTGGCGACTGCCTCCTACGTTGTCTAGTATTACACTTCCTATGCACTGCACTAGAATATTGATTTTCTCAACCTTTTGTTACATTTTATATGTAGTAAATCATATTCCTTTATAATGCATATATATAATTTATATATAGGTACAGTGGTACCTCGAGATACGAAATTAATCCGTTCCGAGACGGCCTTCGTATCAAGAGTTTTTCGTATCTTGGAACACATTTAACATGTAAAATGGCTAATCCGTTCCAAGCCCTCCAAAAACACCCCAGTAAATTATGTTTCCAGGCCTAAAACACATGTTCTTGGGTTACGACGGAAGAAATATGACTCCAAAAAGGCAAAATACTGTACATACTTGAGTATTATTCAACTGCATATAATGTTCAACCCCATTTTTACTGCATATATTAGGACTTTGGCATATGTCCCTTAGCAATAAGCCTAGCCTATGTTAGCGGTTGCTACTGTAGCCTAGTCTATGATTCTGACATCTAAACCCAAGTGCTAAAAGCTTAGAATATGCCAATAAAATGTATAAATAATCAGTATGTACTCATTTCAAATATTCATTAATTAATCATTAACTATAATACACAAACAAACAAAAAACAAACCTTTCACTCGATTGTTTACATTCAGATCTTACCCGTCTTACGAGTATGGAACGAGCGCCAAGCAATCATTTTTCCTAGCACACAGTAAGCCATAAATTGTCATTAGTATCTCTCTTCAACTAATGAAACCACCAAACAGTATAATAACCATTCATTTCTATTCTTTATTCTATCTTTACCTAACGGAGATACAGAGTTACTGACAGCTATAATGAAACATACGTAATACGTATACGTAACGTAATAATAAAACAGAAGAAGAATTGTAAAAAATGCGTATTTGTTGGCAGTCTGATTTATTTTATATTTTATGATATCTAATTCACATTTTTTTTATTAAATGTATTGCATGTACTTATTTCAAATAATTATTAAGTAACCATTAACTATAACAAACAAACAAACAAAAGCTTCCAAACGTCTGTTTACATCCAGCACTTATGAGTATCGAACGATCGCCAAGCAATCACTTTTACACAGTAAGCCATAAATTTTCATTCTCTCTCTTCAACTACTGAAACTACCAAACAGTATAATAACCATTCATTTCTATTCTTTATTCTATCTTTACCTAATTTTTTTTTTATTAAATGTATTGCATGAATACTAATTTTTTCAATTTACAGCAACCTTTTACCAATAGAATACTTAAAGCACAAGGGGTAGATGCTGACCAATAGGAGAGCAGGACCTTATGGGGTGACTAGCATCAAGAACCAATGGAAGAGCGGGAGGATGGTGGCGAGTTTACTCAGTTGGCGGCGCGGGAGTTTCAAAATTGTTCTCGGTGGTCCGGGCGAATCTCGGGACTTTATAGCAACAACCTTTCGTATCTTGAAAACTTTTCGTATGTAGAGCAGTAAAATTTTTCGTATTGGCTTTCGTAACTTGGATTTTTCGTAAGTTGAGCCTTTCGTATCTTGAGGTACTACTGTATATGTATATTACATATATCTATATATATATATATATATATTATATATATATATATATATATATATATACATACACACACACACGTATATATATACTCGTATATAAAGTAGAATCTACAAGTCATTTTTTACCAAAAGCATATAAAATTGGGAAAGCCACAATGCCTTCTTAACTTCTCTATTTTGAGAAGTTAGAGGGCACTGTGGCTATTACAATTTCTATATATATATATATATATATATATATATATATATATATATATATATATATATATATATACCTAATAAAAGGAGCCCATAAAAACACCAAAATATAGAGAGAAAAGTACTATATTTCAGAGACTGCTGTCTCCCTCTTCAGGTAGATGAATGAGAGAAGTTTACAGAAAAGGTGGTATTTATACCAAGAGGTCTATCCACAGGCAAGTCAATTTAGGTCACCCCCACTGATAATCTTCCTTTAATCTTCTTAAGCGTTGGTTGAATGAAAACCTTGTCGATCGTATCTGAAATCCATGCTCCTTTTGAGATGTTCATTACCTGCCTCTCTTTTATTAAGGCCGATTCCATCATTTGACTCTTGTACCGGCAGTTGCTGCTATAAATTACACGTGACAAATTCCAGTTTATTCTATGGTTATGTTCATTTATATGGTTGAAAATAACCGAGTTCTGTTGTCCATACCTAACTGACCGTTTGTGTTGTATTAATCTCTGGGGAAGTGATTTACCTGTAAATCCGATGTAAGATTGACTGGTCACAGTCCTGGCATGGGATTTGGTAAACCCCAGTGTCCTTGGGAGATGTCTTTTGTTGGACGTTAATCAGGGATTTGGCTAAGGTGTTTGGGTAAGTAAATACAAAAGGGTTAGATTTTCCGAGTGTCTGTGACGCAGAGAGAAGAAAAATCAGCAGAAGAGGGAAGAGAGAGGATAAAAGAGGAAAGGGAAGTCACAAGACATGAAATGGAAATGGAATTGATAAGAACTAGATCCACATTACCTGTAACACCGTCTTACCCTAACCAAGGTAATTAAGACCCTGTATTTGATGTAGTAAGAGTACAGAAGTTAATCCCTAAGTTTACTGAAGAAGCTCCAGATGAGTTTTTTTTTTATCACTTTGAGAAAGTGGCTTCAGGTATGGGATGGCCAGAAGATAAATGGTCAGTTTTGCTACAAAGTATCTTAATTGGTAAAGGGAGAAGTGCTTATCTAGCCTTAACAGCTGATCAGTGTAAAGACTACAAGGTACTTAAACACAGCATGCTAAAAGTTACCAGATGACCCCAGAGTACTACAATGAAAGATTCAGAAGTTTAAGAAAAGATGAGAAGGGAACATTCTTAGATTATGCTTACAAAGTGAGAAGGTGTTTTAAACGTTGGTAAGAAGCTGCTAAAGTTAAAACTTTTGATGAGTTAGAAGAATTACTTGTTCTTGAACAATATCTTAAGAGAATTCCTGAACATATAAGAGCCTATTTGAGAGAGAGAGAGTGAGGTTAAAAAACTTGAAAAGCTGCTACACAGAGTGAAGATTACAATATAATTAGTAGCAAACGCAATTACAATGTGAAGTACCAGAGTCAACAACACCCAGGTTTTAAGTCTTATCCAAATAACAGAAACAAATTTAATGGGAAACCTACAAGTGATACTACCAAGAGTACACAAGGTAATACACCTCAGCAAACTAATGTGAAATCCTCATCCAATTTTTCAAGACAGTTACAGAAACCTAATGTTGCCTGCTTCAAGTGTGGAAGAGTAGGACACCTCATCAAGAGTGTTACCGGAATCAACAGCAGTCAAAGCCAGTTGGTCAAGTTGTGAAAGGTGACCAGGTGAAACAAACTACGAACAGCAGTGTGGGAAAGAATCAGACTCCAGAGAAGAATGAAACTAAACAAGCTGAATGTTTAGCAACCAGTGGAAATGTTACCTCAAGCAGTGAGTAGCTTAGCAGTGTGGAGGCTTTTAAGCCATACATCTATGAGAGTATGCTGTCAACTCAAGGAGGAAGTGTGCAGGTACCAGTCAAGATATTACGTGATACAGGGAGTAACCATAGTGTGGTAGTACGTGGCTCTCACCCTCAGTTGGAGAAGAGTCTCACAGGAGACTCAGTTATTTTGAAGTTACGGAGGAGAGGAAGTAACTCCTATATGCCGCTTACACCTGTCATGTGAATTGGTGACAGGGAATGTTGATTTTGCTGTAAAGGACTCACTGGCTGTGGAAGGTGTACATGTTCTGTTGGGGAATGAAGTTGCAGGTGTGCCATTTATTCCTTGTCCTGTAGTGACAGACAAACCATTAAGGATTAGTCCTACAGTAGAGTTGGAGAAGGATAACCCCCACCTGTTTCCTAGTTGTGTAACTACCAGAAGTATGAAGAGGAGTACGACTGCAAGTGAAGAAACTGAGGATTTACACACCCAAAAAGGATCAAGTGAAGGATCTTTGTGCTTAGAAGAATTGTTCCAGGGAAGTGATGTTTCCCCTAGTACTGAACCAAGAAGAGATTTCCCATGATGAACACGACGACGACGATGGCGAAGAAGAACCTGATGTTCCTGAAGAGACTCCGAGTAGTCAAAGTGTTACTGAAGACAGTTGTGAAACTACAGTAGCCGAGTTAGCAGATATTGAGAATTCAACCCTTGAAGTTGGTCAAGTGACAAGAGAGAAGCTAAAGGACTTGCAGAAGAAGGATGCATCGTTAGCTGATTTGTTCTTCAGAGTTGTTGATTAAGAAGAGATGCAACAAACTCCTACCTGTTATTATCTGAAGGAAGGTTTGCTGATGAGGAAGTATAGACCTACAGATATACCAGGAGATGCTGTATGGGGTGAATATCATCAAATTTTGATTCCATATCCATTGAGGAAGCAAGTATTAGCAGTAGCGCATGAGTCTGGACATATGGGAATCAGGAAGACTGTGGAGAAGATCATGAAATATTTTTTCTGGCCTGGACTTCATAAAGATGTTAGCAGGTTTTGTCATGAGTGTCATACCTGCCAGATAGTTGGAAAACTGAATGAAACCATCAAGAAAGCCCCCCTACAACCTATAGAAGTTGGAGGAGAACCCTTTAGTAAAGTGATTATAGACATGGTTGGACCGCTGCCGAAGACAAAGAAAGGAAATTAGCATTTGTTGACATTAATGTGTCCTGTGACAAGGTATCCAGAGGCAGTCCCTGTTAGAAACATATCTGCCTAGATAGTTGCTGAAAAACTTGGAGCTTTTCTCAAAGTTTGGTATACCAGAGGTAGTACAAAGTGACAGAGGAACAAACTTTACTTCAAAGTTATTCCAGGATGTGATGAATTTGTTAGGAGTGAAACAACAGTTATCCGCTGCCTATCATCCAGTGACTCAAGGTGCCTTAGAAAGGTTCCACCAGACATTGAAAAGTATGCTGACAAAGTATTGTTCTGAGTCAGGAAGAGAATGGGATGTTGGTTTACCATTAATGTTGTTTGAAGTTAGGAATGCTTATCAAGAAAGTATGGGATGTTCACCAAATGAAATGATTTTTGGAAGAGAAGTGAGAGGACCATTGAAGATTCTCGCAGAAAATTGGGAAGGAAACTAGGAGGAAATCCAAGGAGAGTATGTGAAGAACTTAGGGAAAAGGTTGAAAGAGATTAGAAAATTCTCTTTAGAAAATTTGAAAGTGAGTCAAGAGAAAATGAAAAGGAGATTTGATGCTAAGACTAAGCTAAGAAGTTTTAGTGTTGGTCAACAAGTGCTAGTGTTCTTACCTGTCAAGAGATTTCCCCTCACTAATAAATTTCAAGGTCCTTACAAGATAACTGAGAAGTTAAGTGATAGAATGTATGTGATTGAAACACCAGAAAGAATACGACAACTAAGGAAGATACATGTGAACCTCTTCAAACCTTATTTCTCAGAAACTAAAGCTGAATCTGTGTCAATAACACAAACAACTTCATCTACAGAAGACGATGATGGCTACAAATTGGGAGCTGAAAGCAAGATGAATAATTCTTCAATTTTGGAAAATTTGGAGGATAAACTGAAACATATGAGTGTTGAACAAGGTGAAGACTTAAGTGAAGTGATTAGAAGTTTCCCAGAAATTTTTGCAGATGTGCCTAAGTGTACTGATCTGACCAGGCATGAGATCAAGATTCAAGAAGATGGAAAACCTTTCAAGCAAAGAGCCTATCGCTTATCACCGTATCATCGAGATGTTTTGAAGAAGGAAGTTAAGTATTTGCTGCAACATGGATTAGCAGAACCCAGTTCAAGTCACTTCAGTTCTCCATGTGTGTTGGTGAAGAAACCAGATGGTTCATTCAGAATGTGTACTGATTATAGGAAACTGAATTCTATCAGTGTGGCTGACAATTATCCTTTGCCTCTTCTAGATCAGTTACTTGATAATATTGGGCAAGCAAAGTTATTTTCCAAGATAGACTTGTTGAAAGGATATTATCAAATTCCCTTAGATGAGAATGCAAAGTTGCTGTCAGCTTTTATTACTCCTTTTGGACTGTATCAATATACTGTTCTGCCGTTTGGTCTGATGAATGCACCTGCAACATTTCAACGAGTGATGGATCAACTGCTAGGATCGACAGAAGGAGTAGGTGTATACTTGGATGACAGTGATTTACTCTACAACGTGGGAAGAACATCTGAAGATTCTGAGGATAGTTTTCAAGAAACTACTAGAAGCAGGTCTAACAGTCAACCTAGAGAAGAGTGAGTTTGGAAAGGCAACTGTGCAGTATCTTGGGTTTGAAGTTGAGAAAGGCCTTCTTGCTCTAGTAAATGCTAATGTAGAAGGTATCCGTAAGGCTACCCACCTACTACCAGGAAACAGCTACAGAGATTTTTAGGCATGGCTGGATTCCTTCGTCGTTTCTGCCAAAATTTCTCAGGTGTAATAGCTCCCTTGATAGACTTAACTAGTCCCAAAGCTAAGTTTGTTTGGACTCCAGAGTGTCAAGAATCCTTTGAGAAGGTAAAAGCCATTTAAATTTCAAGACCAGTACTTCTAGCTCCAGACTTCAACAAGAAATTTGTGATACAAGTTCATGCTTCTGACTGTGGCATTGGAGCTGTTCTACTTCAAGAAGATGAAAATAATATCTACCATCCTGTGTGCTTCATGTCTTCAAAATTGGAAAAACATCAGAAAGTATACTCGACAATCGAGAAGGAAACTTTAGCCTTAATCACAGCATTGGAAAAGTTTGAAGTGTATGTGAACAGACCTAGGAATGAAGAAATTTTAGTGTTGTCTGATCACAATCAACTATCATTTATCCAGAGAATGAAAAATCATAATCAAAGACTGACCAGGTGGTCTTTGTGCCTGCAACAGTATAAATTAAGAGAGCAGCACTTTAGTGGCAAAAACAATGTAGTTGCTGATTATTTATATCGTTGCGAATCATTGGATTCAACACCGTGATAAACAATCATCTGGGGGGAGGTATATTATATATTACTACTTTCAAATCGCATATATCCCCTCTTAGACTGTATAAAATGTTATATATAAAGTTTTGCAACATTTTTCATTCTTTAGCTAGTTAGAATGATAGGATGTCTAAAAAGGTGTGTTAAGATTTCGCATATCATAATGTAAAAGTTAGTATGTAACGTAGAATGTAAAGAAAGAGAGATTATCTTTGTCCGTTCAAAGATAGAGTTGTTTCAGTATCTTTTCCTCACCTCAAGATTGGAGAAACTCGAGTCTCTGTGTTGTTATCAAAACACGTCAATCATCTTGCTCGCTCGAGTCTGTCTCGATCGGGTACGTGTCTTTGTTGAGCAATGTCATGACTCATTTCATAAGCGTATGTCTTTGCCGAAACTATGTGCAGATTTCACAATTTTTCTGTAAAGTTACATCATATTTAGAAGCTTCTAGAAAGATTGCATCATCTTTTGCATGCCCAAAACGTTTTGAGTCCATCAATCTTTTGAGTTGCCCATTACAGGAGGAGAATGAGAGCGTTTTATTATAAACTTGGGATTCCTGGCATTCAGATCTCTCTCTCTCTCTCTCTCTCTCTCTCTCTCTCTCTCTCTCTCTCTCTCTCTCTCTCTCTCTCTCGCTCGGCACTTTTGATTTCAAAGTAACGTAACGATTTAATACTTACTGGATGGTCACTCGTAACTCGTAAATTTCAGATTTGATATTTCTTAGAGTTTATTTAGTATTAGTTAGTGCTTTTTGTGGAATCTGAACAAACATTGTACAAATGTGTAACGGCGCCTATTTTTTTGTGAAATATTGAAGAAGTTGGTATACCAAGGTAAAGTGTGTTATATTTTTATTAGTTGCAACTAATAACTAATGGTTATGATGGTTTAGAGAACTAATAACTAATAGTTACAGTGGTTTGGTATATTTTTATTAGTTGCAACTAATAACTAATGGTTATGATGGTTTAGAGAACTAATAACTAATAGTTACAGTGGTTTGGTAAAAATCTAAACTAATATTTACATTGGCTGAAAAAAAATTTACATTTTTACACATTGCAAATTTTTGTGTTTGGGGTTTGTTTCATTTGAAGTGTATTTATCCATTTTCTTATTGAAGTGTGTGTTTTTATTTTATATTCTATGTGATTAGTACTTTTTGCAATTTTGGTATTTTCCACATTTGTCTGTGTTTTCATTTACATTCACAATTTAATTAACCCTTAAACGCCGAAGCGGTAAAAAAAAAAAATGTCTCCCGTGTGCCGGAGACGTTTCAGAGTGAGCGCGGAAGCGGAAAAAATATTTTTGTCAAAAAATCACAGCGCGCTTAGTTTTGAAGATTAAGAGTTCATTTTTGGCTCCTTTTTTTGTCATTGCCTGAAGTTTAGTATGCAACCATCAGAAATGAAAAAAATTATCATTATCATATATAAATAATGCGATATATGATAGCGCAAAAACGAAATTTCATATATAATTGTATTCAAATCGCGCTGTGCGCAAAACGGTTAAAGGTAACAAGTTGCCCTTTTTTTCGTTGTAATGTACACTAAATTGCGATCATTTTGGTATATAACACATTGTAAAATGATAAAAGCAACACAGAGAAAATATTATCACAAAATAATGCATGAATTCGTAACGCACAGACGTAAATAAATATTTTTGTCAAAAATTCACCATAAATCTAAATATTGTCCTAGAGACGAGACTTCCAATTTCTTTCAAAATGAAGACAAATGATTGAATATTACTATACTGTAAGAATATTAGCTTACAAATGCAGTTTTCGACCATATCTGACGAGTTATTTATTTCAGAAATAAGAAAAGCTACAACTTTCAAATATTTTTCGTTTTATTCTACATGAAATTGCGCACATTTTCATATATAAAACTCTATGAAATGCCTAATATGAAACGGAGCAAATATTCCGAGAATGGGACTTACGGATTTCGGAGATTTGTGGCGGAGAATCCGCGCGCGGAGGGAAGGAAAGTTTATTTTAAAAATTCACCATAAATTTAAATATTGTGCTAGAGACTTCGAATTTGTTTCAAGATGAAGATAAATGACTGAATATACTAGACTAAGAGTTTTATATCTTACATTGCGTTTTTCGATCATTTCGGTAGAGTCAAATTTGACCGAACGTGGTTTTTTTCTATTTATCGTGATTTATATGCAAATATTTCGAAAATGAGAAAAGCTACAACCTTCAACTATTTTTAGTTGTATTATACATGAAATTGCGCATATTTTCATATATAAAACTTTATGTAACGGCTAATTTAAAATGGTGCAAACATTACCACAATCGCACGTATGATTTTTTCGGAAGAGTTACCGCGCGGACGTAAAGAAAATGTTATTTTTTTCATAAATTCACCATAAATCGAAATATTGTGCTAGAAACTTCCAATTTGTTGCAAAATGAAGTTAAATGCTTGAATATTACTAGAATATAAGCGTTTTAGCTTACAATTGCGTTTTTCGACCATTTCGGTAGAGTCAAAATTGACCGAAGGTTGAAAATTTGTCACTTTCATTTTTTATATGAAAATATTTCAAAACTGATAAAAGCTACAACCATGGGTTGTTTTTAGTTGTATTGTGCATGAAATTGCACACATTTTCATATATAAAACTTTATGTAACGGCTAATTTAAAATGGTGCAAACATTACCACAATCGCATGTATGATTTTTTTCGGAAGAGTTATCGCGCGGATGTAAGGAAAAAGTTTTTTCATAAATTCACCATAAATCGAAATATTGTGCTAGAGACTTCCAATTAGTTGCAAAATTAAGTTAAATGATTGAATATTACTAAAATATAACAGTTTTAGCTTACAATTGCGTTTTTCGACCATTTCGGTAGAGTCAAAGTTGACCAAAGGTTGAAATTTTGGCACTTATCGTTATTTATATGAAAATATCTCAAAACTGATAAAAGCTACAATCATGAGTATTTTTTTGTTGTATTCTACATAAAAATGCACACATTTTCATATATAATACTCCATGTAACGGCTAATTTAAAATGGTAAAAAAATTATGTCAAAGTGACGAAATAATTTCCGAGATGTGTCACAGATACTTTTTAGTGCGGCAAGAAAGAAATTCGCGCTTGCGCGCCTGCGTAACGATTGTAAACAAAACAACACCTTGATCCGTGAACTCCCAGCATCCCCCAAGGCGCGTGATTCAAGAGTTTTCGGCTGGTAGGCTTAAAAGTATTTTTCCGCGAATTTTTAAAAAAACTTTTGTATGTCAACGTAAAATACGTCCAGTCGGCACCCGAGAGACAAAAAATGTCGACGTAAAATACGTCCAGTCGGCGTTTAAGGGTTAACTTAGTTATTTTCATTACTTAATCATTGCACCTTTAATTGAATTTAACACTTGTGAATTAATTTGCATTTACTTAGAATTCTTTTCAAGTTTTATTGTTGTTTAGCACTTGTGAATTAATTTCCAAATTTAAAGTATTGCCTAACACTTTTGAATTTTGATTGAATTAATTCTCTTTAATTTTGTGAAGAATTAATTTTGATTTAATTTTACTTAATTGATTCAGGAATTAATTAAACTTTGCTTTGTTTTCAAGTAACAGTCATTTTCCCTGATACTGTGATTTTCACTTTGAATTTTGAGTTTGATAATAAATTTTTGTATTTAAAATTTTTATAAGTGTTTCTTTACACCAGTATATAAATATTTATGTTAGGTAGAAACATAGAGTGGTAACTGATCTGTTTTCCTTCAATTTACTTGAAGTGAGTTTGAACCAGGGAAGTACTTAAGACTTCTGAAATCAGGGAAATACTTACTTTTAAAGTTGTTGATGGAGTAATGCCCTTTGATTAATTGAATTACTTACAAGATTACCTCACAGCTGTTTTAATGAACTTAGACTGATATTCTGCAATACTGGTAAGTTGTTTAAGGGATCACTGTTGCCTTTAGAGTATTCAGTCGTTTAGTACCTGTGATGAGGGTTCAGGTGTCTAGCTGTTGTGAGGTAACAATTAATGAATGGTAAGTGTAGTAACCAGATACTTGGCACTTCGTCACAATATATATATATATATATATATATATATATATATATATATATATATATATATATGTGTGTGTGTGTGTGTGTGTGTGTGTGTTTTAAACCAAAAGCTTAGATTTCCATTGGAAAAGTTTTTGACAGAAATGGGTATTTTTCAGATTGATCAAAATGACTGAGGGCGGTTTGATCAAAAAGATTCTGATTGATGCTTACAGAAAAATACCTAAGGAGCCGTCTGCTAAAGAAACGGAGACAACGAGCGCCTCTATTACCTTAACACACCTGCAGGTGAGTGGTCTTGCCTATGTAGGAAAAAAAAAGAAAAAACTTCTAAGGTTGGGCAGTGTCAGTTCATTTTATATATATATATATATATATATATATATATATATATATATATATATATATATATATATATATATATATAGTAAATACCCTATTTCTTAAAATTAAAAAAAAACGCTTTTACTTGTAAGCTTTTAAACACAAAATGAATATGTCAAAACGAATCATTCTCCTTCCCATGTGGAATTCGAACCCATGCTAGTTTGAAACAAGAGATTTAATCCTAACCCATAAACCTCATCCTAATCTACTAACTAGTGGTATATTGAAACCCAATCCAAAATTTTAAAACAACTAGTTTTTTTTAAATGAATTAAAAATCCTTGATTTTCATACACTATCTTGTTTTATACTCGAGAGAAAACCGAGTATTCTGTTTTCGTTACTAAATTAGTATATTAAGCTAAATCTAGAATTCAGCTACTGACACCTATTTTTGTGGAAAACCAGGATCCATCAAGACAGGCGAGTCCTAACTCACTGCAATTTCATTTCCTTAGATGGCAATGAAAAATTCATCCACCTACTTTATTTAAAAGTTTTATCAAGTCCTAAATAACATGCAGTTGGTGATTCCTTCATAGAATTCCATTGCAACGTTTTGTTTCTAACAGCTGATGTTTTTGTAATTTAGCGTTCATTATTTAGTAATTTCCTAAAATTTCCTAAGCATTTCGTTCATATTACTTCTATCTTTATTATCTTTTTAAGTGTTTCAATTCAATTTAACAATGCTAATTCACGCAATCTTATTGTCAGTATCATACGAACATTCAATATCTTTTCTGCTAAAAAGGAGTACAAATTACAGCACTGTATTTAAAAACACAAATCTATAAGCATGTGTGTCTGTGCTCTGGTATGTATGAGCCAAATATCCATAAAGGTAACCAAGGATATGGTAAAAATTAATATACATATATACATATATACATACATACATACACACACACACACACACACACACACATATATATATATATATATATATATATATATATATATATATATTATATATATATAAAGGTAATGCCACGGAGGATAATGAAGACACGAGAACTGTCGAGATCTTTCTCCTACGGGCTGCTCTACGAGCAAGAACCTGTGCTGGCATAAGGCCAGCTTAATCTCAAACAACGATCGTTCGATCTTAACGACTGATCAGAACAAAGAAAAACACAGTACAGGTAAGCGTATACAAACGGACACTACAGGATTAACAAAAGGTCTAATTCACTTTAATGGAATGTGAAAAACGCCCGTGGGCTAGATTAAAGATTTTAAAAGCAGCCACCCACACGTGGTCACAGGTAATTTAGTCAGAAAACAATATATTTTGAAAATAAAGAGGCATTATGACCGGACACTACAAATTTAGTCCAATCACGAAGGACAGATTAAGGATTTAGGAGCAGTACAGTCAAACACACTGGTCAAAAACTTTTTAAATCGAAAAACAATAGACTTTGTATAAGTAACTTGTAATTTACAAAAATCTTGAAACAATGAGTGAGAAACGAACACAACATATAAATATAGCGAGCATGAGAGAGAAAAAAATAGCTACTAAAACATGTGGGACTAATTATTCATTTATTTTACGGACCTGCTTTTAAAATCTTTAATCTAGTCAACAGGCGTTTTTTTGCTTCTTTAAAGTGAATTGGACCTATTGTTAATCCTGTATTGTCTGTTTATATATGCTGTACTGTTTTTCTTTGTGTGTGTGTATATGTATATATATATATATATATATATATATATATATATATATATATATATATATATATATATATATATATATATATATATATATATATATATATATATATGATATATATATATACTATATATATGATATAATATATATATATATATATATATATATATATATATATATATATATATATATATATATAAATAATATAGATATATATATAATATATATACAGGCAGTCCCTGGGTTATGACTGTCTCGGCTTACGACGTTCCGAGGTTACGGCGCATGTTCCAGGGTTACGACGCCTACAAATGCTGATCTGGCAGATGAAATGACACCAAAAATGCAAAATAATCAATTTTTAAAGGTTTTTGATGAAAAATGCAATAAGAATGCAGTTTACATAGTTTTGAATGCACCTAAAGCATTAAAAGTAAGGTTTTCTTAGGATTTTTAACAATGTTCCGCTTACAACGATTTTCGGCTTACGACATGTCTCAAGACGGAACCCCCACCGGGGACTGCCTGTATATATAATATATATATATATATATATATATATATATATATATATATATATATATATATATATATATATATATATATATATATATATATATATATATATATATATATATATATATATATATATATAAAGATATATGTATATGTATATATCTTATATATATATATATTTTTATATTTTTATTAACATACACATGTACACGTATACAGTGAACCCCTCGTATTCACGTTCTCCGGGTTCGCGGACTCACACATTCTCGGATTTCTCTCGGGAATGTTTCCCTCCATTATTCGCTGAAAATTCGCATATTCGTGGTACTTTTCTATGAGAAATATCCACAATTCCTGGATTTTTTTTTACCATTTTCATCATTAAGTGCACTTCGTAATAAAACTATTAAAAAAACCAAGTATAAAAATTTTAGTGGTTTTTTCTTGTGTTTTAACTAACAAAATAGGCTGTTTTCAGCATTTTTATAGGGGTTTCAGCTATTCGCGGGTTCTAACTATTCACAGGGGGGTCTGGTACGCATCCCCCATGAATACAGAGGGACCACTGTATATGTGTGTGTGTATATATATATATATATATATATATATATATATATATATATATATATATATATATATATATATATATATATGTACACATTATTTATATAAATTATTCATTTTGTTTCAGGCTGCATTTTATATGCTTTCCCTGGGGCTGATACTTTCCACTGTGGTCATGCTGCTGGAGAGACTTACGCTATGTATTAACCAAAAAAAGAAAGACCAGGTATAGTCGGAGGAATACAGAATGTAGCAGAAGCCCATTTTCCTGTCAGCCATATATCGGTGGTATTGTCCATGAAACATGTCAGGAATATAACAGAATTTTTAAAATATGGGATTTGTCACATAAAAAGTATGTATTTACATATATATATATTATCTATATATATATATATAATATATCTATATTATATATAATATTATATATAATATAATTAAATTCTATATATAAAATCAAGTAAATTAACCTTAGGATACAAAATTAATCCATTCCAAAGCGGCCTTCGTAACCTGATTTTTTCATATCTTGAACCATGTAAATTTTACATGTAAATTGCCTAATTCGTTCCAAGCCCTACAAAAACACCCCAGTAAATTATTTCCAGGCTTACAACACATGTTCTAGGGTTACGACGCCAATCTGACAGAAGAAATATGACTCCAAAAAGGCAAAATACTGTACATATTTGAGTAATATTTAACTGCAAGTAATATTCAACCCCATTTTTACTGCATATATTGGACTTTAGCATATGTCCCTTATAATGTTGCGTTTTGATTCTAGCAATAAGCCTAGCCTATGTTAGCAGTTGCTACTGTAGCCTAGTCTATGATTCTGACATCTAAACCTAAGAAGCTAAAAGCTTAGAATACGCTAATAAAATGTATAAATAATCAGTGTGTACTCATTTCAAATAATTATTAATTCATCATTAACTATAATACACAAACAGAAAAAAATCTTCCAACCTTTTGTTTACGTTCAACACTACGAGTAGCGAACGATCGCCAAGCAACCACTTTAGTAATCATAAATTTTCATTACCTCTCTTCAACTACTTAAACTACCAAACAGTATAATAACCATTCATTTCTATTATTTAT
>NC_061089.1:32422815-32430315 GCF_015104395.2 Macrobrachium nipponense
ATCTGGTACTTAAGTATAAATTATCAAGTACGGTACAAGTCAAGAGGCCATTTAAGTGAATAATGAATGAAATATTATCAATTTTCAAGGATCAGATTGACCAGTTAAGGGGGTAATTGAACTTAACAAGAAATGCTGAGAACAATTGTAAAAACTGTGTAACCTGACAGGTGGTGCTCTGCTCACCATACCCTCCCTTAAAGAAAGTTAAAGCAAGAGTAACTTATAAGCTAGGATAATAATCTAACCTAATCTAACCTACCTGTAGAACGTGTTACCATAACCCCCTTTAGGTAAGGCAATCTTAGAAGTGTAACATATAGGTTAGGATACTAACCTAACCAACCTAACCTAACCTAACCTTACATAAAGGCAGTCTTAGAAGTTTAGCATATAGGTTAGGATACTAACCTAACCAACCTAACCTAACTTAACCTAGTAGAACATGTTATTTGACTGGGGGGGCTGTAACCCCCCTTACATAAAGACAGTCTTAGAAGTGTAACATATAGGTTAGGATACTAACCTAACCAACCTAACTTAACCTAACATAGTAGAACATGTTACCTAACCAGGGAGGTTACGCCTCGCCCCCCGTACCCCCCCTTACATAAAGACAGTCTTAGGAGTGTAACATATAGGTTAGGATACTAACCTAACCAACCTACCCTAACCAACCTAACCTAACCTAGTAGAACATGTTAC
Source organism: Macrobrachium nipponense (assembly GCF_015104395.2). Classification (NCBI taxonomy): domain Eukaryota; kingdom Metazoa; phylum Arthropoda; class Malacostraca; order Decapoda; family Palaemonidae; genus Macrobrachium; species Macrobrachium nipponense. Next base: position 32,423,521 of record NC_061089.1, read on the forward strand.
CTGATCGGGAGGGGGGGGCTGGACCCCCCTTACGTAAAAATAATCTAAGAAGTGTAACATATAAGTTAGGATACTAACCTAACCTAGTAAAACATGTTATCTTACGGGGGGAGGGGGGGGGGGGGCAGATGAAACATGTTACCTGAACTGGGGCCTCAGCTCTCCCCCTACCACCCCTTACATAAAAAACAGTCTTAAAAGTGTAACATATTGGTTAGGATTCTTACCTAACCTAGTAAAATGCATGACCAAGATTGGAAGGGGGGGGGGGGTCCCCATACCCCACTTGAGAAAGATGATATAATATGAAAGTAAATATAATAAGTAAAATGTTATCCAAGAAATTGTTATGAATCAGAAAGGCAAGTGAAGGTGAATATAGAAAAAAGAAGGGAGAAAAAATGCATGTGTAATTTGGAATGTCTAAAATGTAAAAATGTAATACCATAAATTTTCACGTCATTGACAGAAAGGTCTCGAAACGTCCTAAAACCTCCTTCTAGTCCCACCCCTCAGGAGACTTTCAGGGGTATGCCCTTAATTGTAACGTAATATTGTAAGATATATAGGACAACTTTATGAAGCGAGAACAAGTCAGTGCACATATTATACAATACTATGATATACAGAACTGAAATAAAAGCTTGAAATAATATTACACAATTACAAAACAAATGAGGAAAAGGAAAATATGTAACAATGCACGAATCCCCCCAAAAACTGTCGCAATGTAGGGTTAATAATGCAACATGATTGGTTAAATACGTGTACCCCCACCAAAACCCCCATCATTTATCTCCTTCGGAAGTTTGTGAGCGAAACAAAATCTCCCTTATATCACGGCGCATGCGCCCTAGGATTGGCGCATGCGTAGTAGGATTTGGCGTCATAATAGCAGTAGTAATCAGTGGATTTGGGGTATGTAACGGCTCCATTATCGGTTTATTTATCGCTTTATTTCAGCTTGTATTTCGGGTTTCAAATATCATAAATAAGAGGAAATAACACAATAACACAACAAAACCTTCCCCCAAGTGTGTCACCCCATCCAAAACCTCGCATTCCCATCGGTCCCCCTTACCGTAGGATAGAGTTGAACGGCATAATTCTCCCAAGTGTTTTACCCCACCCAGAACCCCGCATTCCCATCGGTCCCCCTTACTGTAGGATAGAGTTCAAAGGTAAGTTACAGCTTAATTACAGCTGGCCGAAAAAATGTCACTTTAAATTCTTGTTCAGGAGGTAAAACTGTATAGGAAAACGTCACCTGGCATAGTCTAGTTCGCCGCGGTACAACGGCTTAGATCTACCGCAAAATGAACTAAATATGTGCTAGTTTCCAGCAGGAGTATTTCCTATCCTTTACTGGTTTAACTAAGATACTGGTAAATGTTTATTTTAAATCTGAAGTACATTCCAAGTTAAGTTAGATTAAGGATTCAGGCAAGTAAAGGCCAATCGCCGTAAATCCATTTGGCACCGTAATTAGAAGCCCCTTATCCAGGTGCAAACTGGCCCCCTAAACTAACTTTTTCAGAATGCTCTACATCAGGGATGGTGGGGCCCAGGTGGGCCAAGTCCCTTGCCCAGGTAGGGCCTGGCCCCCAAGGTTATTTATAGCTGATTTACTGCTAGTAGCCTAGGTCAAGTTAGGATTGGGTCCTCTAGATAAAGAAAGAAAGAAAGACAGAAAAAAAAAAACTTGCAGCCCTCCTCCTAAACAGCCAAGTCGGACCTGGCACACTTGGTAAGGTTGAGCTCACTAGGTTATGTTAGATTACATTGGGAGTCTAGGCCTAACCAGACTGCCAAGAAACACCCTTATTACGATACCTTTCAGTATCTAAATCTGGCTCAGATTTCTCTAAAACAGGTTAAGTTTGGGTCCTAAGGTTCTTCAACCAGACAGGACTTGGCGCCCTGCTCGAGTTTATTTGGGGAAGGTTAGGTAGTCACGATATAGGCTAGTACGTCTGTTGTCTAGCCTCTGGGAAAACGCAAAAATTGTGATCTGTACCAAAACGTAAGGGTAAAAAAACCCATAAAATAAGAGAAATACCTATCTGGAAAAATTAATTGTTCGCGTATCAAAACCCGATTCGGTCAGTATAAAACTGATAATAGCCTAGTTGCTAGTTCTAAAAAATAGGTATGACATTGCTAGCCAACTGAAGAAGGGTTAGGCCCTTCTTATCACCACTGTCTATGAAAGGCCTGTAAGGACAACGCCTTATCACATTTCCGCCCGCATGCTGTATACCTACTAGTATTTGAATTTCCTTACCTGTAATAAAGATCAGTACACTTCTACTACCTCTTTGTTCACACCTCACAGGCCTATATAGCTTAGGCCTAACAGCGTTTAATCTTCATAACCTAACATTTAGAATACAAATCAAACATCACCATTTTCATCACAATTTTGGAATGTAAAATAGAACAGCATGTAGCAACAATCCACGACAGCTCACAATTACCATAAAACGGCAGAAACGGCACTAAACTGTATGGCGATGTTCCTTTAACTCCTCACGTCTTTAAATTACATCCTTTGTGCAGTAATTAAATGATGAATCTCAAAAATTTACATAAGAAAAATTATGGTCTCCTCCAAAGCATGCACGAATTAACGTCGTTACGACAACTGGCTCAAGTCAAGACCGTCACTCTGTCATTCATCATCCTGTCACTTTAAGAAGAAATCAAGTTTCATCATACTTGTTTATTTTGGGAGGTCCTCTTTGAGCCTTTATTGGTCCATTCGCTGGGCCCCACTTATTTATTTATTTATGAAGTGTATATTGTTTTATTTATAACTTATTCTTTTGCACTATGACAGTTTTAAATATATACGCCGTTTTCATTTTTCAGATAATATGGCTGCGAATACTAAGTTCTTAAACGACTCGTCTCCAATATCAGGTTTACATTATGGCTCCATTAATCATTATTACATCATGTTACGATAAATACTGAAATTCTGATGTATTTCTGTAGAAAGTTACATGTTTCGGTCATCTATTATTTATTCAGTAAAGAATCGGGTCAAGTTGAGATGATGAAACATTCAATTTTATTTCTTTAATTTTCATAATCTATGAACCACGATAACCTGTCGAGCTTGTGTCGATCCTTCGGGAACTTCTCTTGGAAAAGTTTTGCGATGGAATTTCCGTATGGAAGATATCTGTCTAATCATCTGTGCTGCCACAGTGTGATGCTCATCACTTTTGCAATTATTTGTATTCCACAACTATCCTCGTGGTGAATAACTTCAGTGTCTCTAACTCTAACATGATCCCTGTAGTAGTATCTACTGTTTCTCAACAAAAGGTTACTAGTTTTTGGTAATGAAATAAGAAAGGAAGAGACATTACCTTAAAACAATACTGTAATTCCCTCAACATTTAATAATTACCTATGAGGAAAACTACATCCAAAATGCGCACACACACACACACACACACCACACACACACACACACATATATATATATAATAGGGTATATATAATATATATATATATATATATATAATGATATATATATATATATATATATATATCTATATATATATATATTAAAAAAAAAATATAATTTAATTATATAATAAATAATTAAAAAAAAAACGTAGTAATCCCCACGTCAAATTTCGTTTTTTGTATTTTGGATACACATAGGATTAGTAAATGATACCACCTAAATAATTATCTATTTTATTATCATTCGCTACAGCAAACCTATTATATTACATCAAATACCCTTAACCTAATATTCTTGAGCCTTTGTTCTCAGACTGACAAAATCTTCTTTAGCTGAATGTCAATATAATTGAATTATAGCAATCCTGTTCGTACCAGACACACTTATATCTTAATTTTTCATGTGATTCCGATATTTGATTTCCCAAGTTACCTTATTCAGCCTGGTCATTGCTTGACCTACCTTTTCACCAAATCAAAACAATCTGTACTGAATGTCATTGTGGTAAATATTTGTGATATTTAGCCTCATTCATTCTTTTTATCCTGTGCATACCGTCTTCATTGCTTCCTTTTTATTTATTTATTTATTTATTTTAGATTTTCCTGACTTCCCATCTCTCTAATCTCTTGCATTCACGTAAACAAACTGCGTAAATCTTGTGGTGTTTTGTACATCTCTATCTGTGAAGTTTCTATTGTTACTCCAATCCAAACCTTCTCTTCCTTCCTCACCAATTTGTTTAATAAGCATTCGACAACAAATACACTTCACAAGAATCCATCAACATTGCATCTACTTTGTCCACGGATTCTTTCAGTCAATCACCATCACATATTCAATGGGAATACAACAGTGACGCAAGGCTTTCCAATCTCGTAATCACAGAAACCATCAGATTTTCAAATTTCATACACTGCTGCACAATAAGACTTAACAAAAATACTTATATGAGCAACTTCAATCAATTCTAGAAGCAGCTAGTTCATCTCTAAGGATATTTCTTTTATAATTATGTGGGCTACCTTAACACCAGTGCCACTTCCTGAATACGTTACTTTGTGAAAATTACTCGCCTGTTTTATTATCTCTTCTTGCACTTCGTCCAATTCCATATAATTAAAACATTAAAATAACCTTCAACAGTCTCCAGAGTAATCTTTAGAAACCTAAATTTAAAACTAAATATAGCTTCATATGTCAAAATACTAGAGCAATGCATTCACTAACACGTGCATTAAAAACACAACTTGGAGGGTTACAGTTGCTAGTCCTTTCCATAGAACGAACACATTATCAAGAGGCGTGTGTGTTATCCTTCTTTAACAGCTGCTAAGGAGTTGATAGCGCACGGGTCAAAATGAGACTGTGAGCCAACAGTCTCATTTGAATGTCTCTAAGAGTTACCACGAAGATCATTCACTCTCACAATTGCTTAGTGAGATCGTGAGCATGGAACCACGCTGAGGCCAGGAGTTTTGATAGTCAGATTGCTCCAGAGAAGCAAGACATGTGTCGATGGCAAATAACTTTTAATGATGAATCTCCTGCGGAAAATATTCCACAATGTTTGTAGCATAACACACATACACAGAGGGGCTCATTGGTAGCTCATCAAAGCACATGCACATGCTGCACCGCTCACTTGTGTCCTTCCTTTCCATACCTCTTCCACTTCTTGTATTTATAACTTTCACAGACAGTGCAAGCACGTTTTTTTGGCAATAACTCTGTAATGAACACTCGTAGCTATCAATACGAGATTTTGCTATAGTGTATTACACCCAGTGCCGTAATCTAAAGAGTATCATGAATCACTAATTGTAAAGAATAAAGACACTTGTCCCTGTACAAAAAGGCAAAAACTCGATTATCCAGAAATGGATACGAACACAACAGTAAAGAGCTCCGCCTACCCTCTCCCCCCACCTCCACCGCCAACCCACTCCGTCTTCCTTCTCTCACCTTCCCTTCTCCCTCTCTGAAAGTTGCTTCAGTTTAACTTTATTTTGCATTTTATTCTATCTATCTAATAATATAGATTGTTGTATATATGTAACGATCCAGTCGGTATGTATGTATGTATACGTATATATGTATATATATATATATATATATATATATATATATATATATATATATATATATATATATATATATATATATATATATATATATATATAATATATATTGTTACGTGCCTGTGCATAGATTTTATGTGATATTTTATATCCAGGTTCTTTGCTAGATAATGGTGGCAGTAAACCTATGACAGGTGTAACACAGAGTAGTTAAATACTCTAGAAATATAATATAGTTGATAAAGTGGGATGCACCTACTAGCACAAACTCAAGTGAGGGCAATTAAATGCAAGGCAAAACTTATTATATTATTAAAAATATATTCGGCACTATCCAAAACGCCATACTCGGGTTCTGCAATTGACAAGAGAAAACCCAATATAAATATGGTAATAACAATGCAATTCATTATAAGGGAATATAATATCAGATATAAAATGGTTAACCTAAATATACTCTGACTTGCCTTTGCTGGATATCCTTTATAAAAGTGTAATAATATATACAAGTAGCATATATGAGGTACGAGAGACGAGTCACCAACAGCAGTCTTACAGGAGATTTATCATAAAGAGAAGAACACAAACACAGGACTAATGTAAGTACCGAAGGCAAGTACCAAACGATTCATCAAAGTTAACGTACGTCCAAGACAACCATAAACAAGCGTACGTATAATAGAATTAAGATTTAAGCTAACGAGTTATGATATATAGCAGAACGAGAGATCCATCATAGTAAAGACAACCACTACAGCAACGAATCAACGTATTCGTCAATAAAGTGCCGACAATCAATTATACAAACAATACAAGATATCAACTAGCGAATGGACTGGCTAACAAGATATCAACTAGCGAATGGACTGGCTAACTATCGTTAATTACCAAGGGTAAAGAAACGGACTATATAATAACAACACCTCTTACCTACAGAAATGACAACACATATAGCCACTGACCTGATGCACGCATATGCAACAATATATATCAACTCCACTGTAATAAGTAACGACAGTATTCCAACCACAGGAATATATTATATAGAAATGGCACTAATGAACACACAGAATATCAACATAAAACAACACTTATCATGCCCAACGTGACATGACAACGAAGTACCAAAACACAATGCAACAATCCGATATTCTCTCTCTCTCTGACTCGTTTATATATGTATTATCCCTTGTCCATTCTCCTTCGTGCTCTGGGTCGAGTGTCAGGATAACC